>NC_143161.1:21823098-21987651 GCF_041381405.1 Jatropha curcas
ATTTAAATAAATCTCTTACCTAGGTCGATCTGGGCAAGGCCCGAGCTGGCGGGTCTTCTACTGATGCCTCTGCCTTCTGGGATTTATTGGACCCTCCGATGCGGTCGAGAGTTATCTCTGCTAGGTTCGGTGATTATGCATCGGGTCTTTGCCAGACTCAGCCCCGGTTCCCATCTGCCATGCGCTATGCATTGATGGAGCGGTGGAACGACTGAACACATTCATTTATCTTCGGCTTTGGAGAGATAACACTGACCCCAGCCGATTTCATTGCCATCACCGGACTTGGGTTTGATGGTGATGTTGTTCCTCTTGACTCCCGGTATCAGACGACTGCTTTGGGAGCTGAGCTTGTCGCTACCTTACTTGGCGTTACTACATGCACCAGGTACACCTCGCAGGGCTACGTCTCATATGAGGTCATTTATAAATTTTGGGCTGAGCGGATCCACGCGAGACTAGCAGCTTGGAGGGAGCTACCTACGGATGTCAGACCTGCGGCTCCTGCTTACACTAGAGAGGAGAGGGACCAAGCAGCGAGGTCCTTCATCTTTTAAATCATATCATCTCAGCTCCTCTGTACCTCCCAGAATAAGGGAGATCCTGCCGTTTTGGCTTGCCTGCATGACCTGAGCCTCGTCGGCACTTTTGACTGGGCTTCCCTTGCGTTGGCTCATCTCTACCATGGTCTGAATGTATGGACCAGGGGTAGTGGTGAGTCTAACTGGCAGTTCCTTCGCCCACTCGAGGTAAGACATCTATCCTTCTGAATTTTCTTCCTTTATTTTTGAATCATCCAAATTTACACTCAACTGTTTGAATCTTGTCACAGGTATGGGCGTATGAGTATCGGATCTATCCTGGGGGTCCTAAGAGTTATACTCCTGCTGAGACTCGACGGATTCCCTGATATTTGGTTCACTGCTATCATACTAATACCATTTCAGAGGATCCGTACCACTAGAGGCGCTACCTTAATGACAGGGCCTTGGCTGATGTAAGTATAAAGAATCTTCTAAGTATTATCTCCTCTTTTATTTTTACTGCTTATTTGGCTGACTTTTCTGTTTTGCAACTACTTCTGACTCCATGGGAGGGAGATGCTTGGATAGCCTATGCCCCTTGAGTTCGAACAGAGGCCCTTACCTGGTCTAGAGTCTTACTTCAGGGCTACTGGGTGGATCGATATTATTTGGGAGAGAGGGTCCTCGAGATCCGTACTGCCACGGCCCAGAGCCGAGTGCCTGTTGCTCCCCCTTGCCACATGTGCACCTTAGACGGGATGACTCCGGAGGACAGGTTGCTGGAGTATGGTGGCTTCCCAGCCGATGATTACCTGGTACCTGGCGATTATGCCTCCTATCTCTCCACCCGGCTGAAGACTAGATTGCCAGATGTCCGAGAGTATTCTCAGGTAACTCTTTTACTCTCATCCTTGATTTTCCCAACACTTTGACTGAGCAATTAACTGTATTTCTCTGACTTATTGCAGGATAGGAAGAGGCATCGGACTCCTGCTTCCTACGAGGCGTAGGCAGAGGTTGGCGCTCCTACCGGGCCTACAGGTGTTGTGTTGGGTGATGTCCCCTTCCCTCCGGGCATGGAGGTTACCTTGGATCCTACTCTGGGGCTTGGACTGACCCTTGCTATTCCTGCTGATCTTAGGCAGGCTCCGCCACAGCTACAGTTGGATCCTGAGCATGCCACACATGTAAGTATAACAATGAATTTACTAAGTCAGAAAGTTTTACCTGGAGAATTCTTCATGAATGCCTTTCTGCACTTGCAGGTGCCTGCTCAGAGGTATCAGGAGCTATACCAGAGGTTCTGCTTTGCCCAAACCTACATTGCCAGATTGTATCTGGAGCGCCACAAGATGGTATGATTCTTTTACTCTTTGCCTCTTGCTTCGTGTACTTCTCTTACCCTTCTCCCCTTTTTATTTCACAGGAGTTAGAGATTGACAGGCTACGGAGACATCAAACTCGTCAGGCCGCTGCTGTTTCCCGTCTCCAGATGGAGAATGATAGGCTCCGCACTAGACTGGAGGTTGAGGGGATTCCTCTAGATTTCTCAGATGAAGAGGAGGGGGATGATGATGATTCTTCGTCTGACGATGCTCCACCACTTCCGCTATCTTCTGTCAGGTAGGCGACAGCTGGTCCTAGTCGGAGGCGACGTTAGGCTTCTCTCCATTTTTGATTGCATTTTTTTTGTAGCTCCTTTGAGCACATTACAGTATTATTTACATTTCTTTTACAGTATTATTTTACATTTCTTTTACAGTATTACTTACATTTTGATTTGAGACTTCACTTTATTCCTACATAAAGAAAACAAAACCACAGAAACGAAAAAAGAAGGCATCCCACACACTTGCGAGAGTGTTCCACCTTGTTAATGCGGGCATAAATGCCCATCTACTTTATTCCAAAACGGACAAAAGACAATAAAACAAAAGCTAAGCAAAACCACAGAAACAAAAAGGATTTACATTTTTGAAAAAGATGGGGTGACCGTTTTATCACCTGCAACATTCAGAAAGAGATAAAATATGCAACTCCCTCATGTATGCATGAACCTATTTAAGCGGTAAGGATTTTATTCATGGTTTTTCTTTATTGATCCTTTTAAGAAACTACCGAGAAAATAGGATTTGACCTCCTGATCGCCGTCTAAAAGAATCCAACACTTAGGCAGGACCATCAGCCAAACATCTTCAAAACAAAAGAGCAAATGATGACCATATAGGTAGAGAGGAAGGTCTTGTAATCAACGATCATACCCTAGAAACAAAAGGGAAGAAAAATTTGAAAATCAAGCTCTTCATTGATCTTACTTCTTTCAACATCATACAAAAGTAAAGAGAAACTACTTTGATACAATAATCGTTCATTCTAACTACTCATTCGCCTATTCTCCTTCTAGTCAGGTTGATGGCATTGAGCAACCGGTCGCAAGTATGTCACGAATGCATGACATAGATTTTGCATTTAAACTAAGCACCATGCGTTAATCTCAAAATATATATATATTTTTTTAAACTCTAACTTTTGCCTAAGCCGCCTTTTACGGGTTTTCAACCTAGCGAGCTCATTTCTTACCTAGGTCGCCCTTTTGGGTTTTCAACCTAGCCCCTTCTTTTTTTTCTTTTTGCTTTATTTTAATGATCGAAATCATCATTTCAGACATAGAACCTTTTCATCTGGTCTTGATTAACGATCCGATTAAAAGGCTTCCCTTCCGTAGTGGCCAATTCAGCGGCACCCTTAGCCAACAGCTTCTCAATTCTGAATGGTCCATGCCAGTTGGGTCTGAATTTTCCCCTGGGATGACTCTGGGCTTCATGGTCTAACAGTCTGACCAACACTAAGTCTCCATTTTTCAAAGCCCTTGGATGTACCCGCTTATTGTAGAAACGAGCAATCCTTCTCTTTCTCATCTGATCCTAGAATCTAGCATTCAATCTTCTGCCATCTAAAAATGCCAGATCTTCATATCTTTTCTTGACCCACTCTTATTCGGTCAGACCAGCTTCCACAAGGACCCTGAGAGATTTCTTTTCGAGTTCTACTGGTAACACTACCTCCATCCCATATACAAGCTCGAAAGGAGAAGCTCCATTCACTGATTTGGAGGTAGTTCGATGCCCCCAGATTGCGAAAGGAAGTTTCTCAGCCCAGCTTCTATACTTCTCACACATTTTGGACAGAATTCTCTTAATCTCCTTATTGGCGGCTTCCACTGCACCATTAGCTTGAGGTTGATAACGAGAAGAATGGTGATGCTCAACCTTATATCTGTATAACAACTGACTGACGTCTACTTGAATTGAGAACCATTGTCTGTAACTATGTGATGAGGAACACCATAGCGACAGAAAATGTTCTACTCAATAAATCTAGCCACTTGTTTGGCAGTCAAAGTTTTGTAGGACTGAGCTTCGATCCATCTAGAAAAGTAGTCCACAGCAACTAAGATATACTGATGACCATTTGATGCTGCCGGCGTGATCTTGCCAATAATATCTATACCCCAAGCTGAAAAAGGCCAAGAAGGAGTTGTTGGATGGAGTTCAACAACAGGCAAATGATTTTTGTTATCGTAGTACTGGCAGGCTTTGCAATGACGAACATAGCTGACACAGTCACCTTCCATCTGCACCTAGAAGTAGCCTTGCCTCATAATCTTTCTGGCCAAACTCATGCCACTCAAATGAGTACCACAGACTCCCTCATGGATCTTCTTCATTATCTCTTCTCCTTCCTTCTTACCTACACATCTTAGCAGCATTCCATCCCAGGCCCTCCTATACAGTTCACCGTCGACTAGGACATACTTCGAAGCCATTTTTCTTAGAACCAATCGGTCTTCTCTTGTTGCATCATCAGAAAAGGTTCCATCTTTCATATACTGCAAAATATCCGTAAACCAAGGTTCTTCCTCTGACTCAACCTGATTCACAAAATGTTCTTCATAGCATGGGATATTTGCTGCGGTAATGATAAATGGCATCTTTGGGACCTTACTCAAATCTTGACATGCTGAGGCTAGGTTTGCCAAAGCATCCGGGATTCTGTTATGAGTTTTACCTCTATGAGTAAAAGTGATCTTGTCGAAGAGTGCTGCTTTCTTTAACAAGTACTCAACATAGGGCTTCAGCCTATCTTCCTCAACTTTCCATCTCTCATTGGCATGCTCAATAACCAACAATGAGTATCCTGTCACCTCGACCTCCTTAGCGCCTGTTGCAAGAAGAGACTTGATTCCCATAATACATGCTTCGTATTCTGCCATATTGTTGGTGGCTGGGAACAACAACCTTTTGCACATTGTTGTCACCTTGCCATTGGGTGCTTCTATCACAAAACCAGCTCCAGCCCCATTCCTATTAGCTGATCCGTCAAAGTATAGTTTCCAGACCCCTTTTTCAACACATAACAAATGTTCGTCTGGAAATTCTAATTCCCAGGGTTCATCATCTGTGATGGGATTCTCAGCCAGGAATTCTACAATAGCCCGACCTTTGACCGTCTTCTTTGTGGCAAATTCTGTATCTACACTGGACATTTGCACTAACCATTTGGACAACCGTCCTTCTAGAGTAGGTGTTTTCTGAAGATACTTCATAGGATCAATTTTGGAAACAAAGGTGACCTGAAAGAATCAAAATAAGGCCTCAACTTCTTGATCGACCACTCTACTGCCATACATGTCTTTTCTATCAAATTATACTTCTCCTCAATAGGCAGTAATTTCTTACTGATATAATAGATGGCCTTTTCTACTCTAGCAGCGTCTGGCTGTGCCAGCATAGCTCCGACTCCTGCATCCTCTACAGACAAATACAGAATCAAAGGTTCTCCCGGTCTACGAGAACTTAACACCAGTGGATTCATTAAGTACTCCTTTATATGATTAAAGGCCTTCTGACAATCCTCATTCCATCTGACCGATTGGTTCTTCCTAAGCAACTTGAAGATTGGCGCATAGGTAATAGATAATCTGGAAATGAATCTGCTGATATACTGGATCTTCCCTAAGAAACTTCTCACCTGATGTTCTGTTCTCGGTGATTCCATATCTTGAATGGCTTTTATTTTATCTGGGTCAATCTCAATCCCGTTAGGTCCCACCACAAAACCTAACAACTTTCCCTTCGTTACTCCAAATATGCACTTTTTGGGATTGAGTCTTAAATTGTATTGTTTAACCCGCGTGAAGAATTTTCCAACATCTCTGTATGTTCTTCTTGTGTTTTTGTCATGATCACCATATCATCCACATATACCTCCAATCCTTTATGGATCATATCATGAAACAAGGTTGTAGCCATTCTCTGATATGTTGCCTCGGCATTCTTCAACCCAAACGGCATCACCCTATAATAGAAGGTCCCGAAATCGGTAGTGAAGGCAGTCTTGTGCTTGTCAACTAAAGCCATCAGGATTTGGTTGTACCTAGAGAATCCGTCCATAATGGAATAACATCCCATTCCTGTAGCACTGTCGATCAGAACATCTATATGTGGAAGTCGAAAGTGGTAATGCACTACCTCCAAGAAACCTGCATCTAGCTGTTTCTGAACCTCAGCCTTGATCTTGTCTTGCCACTCTGGTCTGACCCGTCTTCTTTTCTGCTTTACTAGCTTAATATTCAGATCGGTAGGGATGAAATGTTCTGCAATTGACCTGTCGATCCCTGGCATATCAGCATAACTCCAAGCAAAGACTTCTGAATTCCTCTTGAGACATTCTTGGAGATCCTTTCTGAGTTCAAGCTTAAAGTCTGATCCGATTTCGATTATTTTGGGATCTTCGGCGGTGCTTAGGATAAATGCAAAATGATGCAATGCATTTATGTCAAATATGCGTGTGTTATAATCAATGCCATGAACATAACAATCAGGAAAACAAGAAAATAAGTAATCAAAATTCACTTCCATTGATTGAAATAGTAAAGGGAATCCATCCAAATTGTTCTCAAAACAACATTTAGAAAAACAAAAAACAGGATTAAGAGCTTGTTCGATACATTCATCACTGTGAATACTCAAACTTTGAGGCTCAAAAAGCCTATTGGTTGACTTTGCTACAGTAAATTTGACTGTGCTACAATGAATTTGCTACAGCAAATTTAATTGTGCTACAGTGCATTTGCTACAGTAAATTTTGAGGGATGTTGTGCAGGAACTGTATGGGGCTAGCCTTAGACAAGTTGGCTGCCTAGAGTCTGTGAAGCTTATTCAGAAACCATCGACAGAGAGAACCCGTATCCAAAGGGGTACAAAATTCCAGACTTCACATTGTTCTCTGGAAAAGATGGAAAATTGACCATGGAGCATATAGCCAGATTCACCATCCAATATGGCGAACTCACTAATTTGGAGAAGTTTGCTAACTATAAGTTGTGACTGTTTCCTAACTTTTTTGATAGGTATAGCTTTCACTTAGTATTCAACACTTCTAAGGAATTCAGTCAAATCATGGTATGAGATAGAGCGTCTCTTCCATACCCAGTTCTTTGGAGTTGAGCCAGAGGTTTGTGTGGCCGAGTTATCCAGATTGACACAAAGAAGTGGAGAGTGTGAATACTCAAATTTTGAGGCTCAAAAAGCCTATTGGTTGACTTTGCTACAGTAAATTTGACTGTGCTACAATGAATTTGCTACAGCAAATTTAATTGTGCTACAGTGCATTTGCTACAGTAAATTTGACTGAAAGAGCCAATTTTTCCGGACTGCAAACAGTCCGGCCGGACCGGAGGCCATTTCGGAAGTTCACCGAAAATATATCAATATGGTACTTGAAACGTCCGGAATTTTACGAGGATCGCGGAACAGGTCCCGGAATATTTTTCGGAGGTCCGAAACTCCCAAAACAGCTCCCGAAGCGACACACGGTGGCCGCACCGGCCACGGCGGCGCCAGCCCCCACCAAGCGCGGGCGAGAACCCTCGCCCAGCGTGGGCGGGGACCCTCGCCCAGCGCGGGCGAGGCCCCTCGCGCCGCGCGCGAGCGAGACCCCTCGCCCCGCGCAGGCGAAACCTCTCGCCTCGCGCGGGCGAGGCCTCCCGCGCCGCGCGCGGGCGAGGACTCTCGCCCCGCGCGGGCGAGACCTCCCGCACCGCGCGAGGGCGAGGCCTCTCGCCCCGCGCGGGCGAGGCCTCTCGCCCCGCGCGAGCGAGGCCTGTCGCCCCGCGCGCAGGGCCTGGCCCCCCCCTCGTGCCCTGGGCGAGGCCTGCCGCCAGCACACGCGGGGCCTCTCGCCCTGCGCGGGCGGGGCCTGTCGCCCCACCGACAGGGCGGTAGCTACCGCCGAGCCTGGGCGGCAGCTACCGCCCAGATTTTCTGGCGGTGGCTACCGCCATGCACGGCGGCAGCCACCGCCCGGGACCCGAAAATGGCCTATAAATAGGCCATTTTCAGGCTGTTTTTGGGACACCTTGTCCGTTTTGACGGACGAATCCTTCTCCCTCTCACGCTCCTTGCGTTTTCTTTACCGCTTTATTGCATTTTTATTGTGATATTTGGACATTAAAATTAAACAAATTAAAATTAATTAATATTTCCTAAGCGAGGAGCTTAATCGGGAGTCAAGAAGCGGTCGTCGATTAAATCAGGTATGTAAACAAAACTCTGCCTATTTAATGTTAGCACTTCATGCATATTTCTCTTCTACTCTTAATAATTCTACAATTGCATAAATGCATCCACGTCATTATTTTTTGGTAAATAAACTGCTTTAATAAAAACAAACATGATTAAGCTTAACGCCCGATTAATTAATAATTGTGGTAGTTAAGCTTAAATCCGACAATATTGGCTAAAGAGCCTAGTTAATTAATAACTACGGTTCAATCGCCTTATTTCGAATAAATCTGACTTAAGTCCAATTAATCAATAATTGTGGCTAAAAGCCTTAATCAATCACGTTTCAACAATAAATTGTGATTAAGCTCGAACGCCCGATTAATTGATAATCGTGGCATTAAAGCCTAAATCGCACATTTTGGCAAACTAATTGCCTAAAATAATACTTTTTGGCCAAAGGCCTAAAATCAACCATTTTCGGTTTAAAACCGTAAAATCAACCATTTAGCGACAAATCGCTTAAAATCGACATTTTTGGCAAAATGCCTCAAAATCAATCATTTTCGGTTTAAAACTGTAAAATCAACCATTTTAGCGACAAATCGCTTAAAATCGACATTTTTGGCAAAATGCCTCAAAATCAATCATTTTCGGTTTAAAACCGTAAAATCAACCATTTTAGCGACAAATCGCTTAAAATCGACATTTTTGGCAAAATGCCTTAAAATCAATCTTTTAAGCGACAAATCGTTTAAATGAACCATTTTGGCACAAATGCCTAAATCAATCAATTTTTGGCAAAATGCCTAAACAAAATGCACAAAGCATACACACACTCATGCACAAAGCATACACACTCATGCACAAAGCATACACACTCATGCATTAAGCATACCCATTCAAAGCCCTTCAAAGAAGGCCTATCGAACTACGTTGACTTTGATCTTCCATTCAAACGGAAGTACGTAGGCACGTTCGGGATTTCACCCCGGGCGGCAAGTCAAAATCACACAAACATTTCATTAATCCATCATTCACCTTGCAAAGCATCCATCCATCGGTTAGTTCATCAGCATGACATAGTCTCGGGATCCACCTCGGGTTCGCAGACTGTGCCTTAAACATTGGGATAATTAATCTAGTAACTAGGTTAATTAAAAATGGAGTCACTTAGGGTTTTTTCCTAGTTTACCCTAAAATAATTAAACAAGGTGGCGACTCACACACTCACGTGCATTTCTTCCTTTAGTCACATGCATTCATATGCCGGTGATATTTTGGGGAGGGGTTCACAGTTTGGCGACTCTGCTGGGGATGATTGTAATCATTTTGCATAAAGTGGACTACAATTGTTGTGTAAACTAACCTGCCTTTCTTTAAGGTATTATTTTACTGTGTTGTTTTGCAGAGTATCCTAAGCAAAAAAATCAAGTGTTCTTTCTTTAAGAATACTTGATAAGGAAGTTTGAACTTGATTAAACATTTTGATTAAGACTTTAAAACTTATTGATTTATTTGCACGATTGAGAATCCTTTTCTCCATTGCATAAAAAATGAACTTCAAATGAATTTCTTCTCTTTCTGTTCAAATTTCTGAGTCTGGATAGCAAGTAGCGCTGATCGGCAGGTCTCTTTGATTATGCCGACGGATAGCCAAAGCGTCCTCCCTGTTACCACAAACCATCTCTAATCCTTTTGGAGGTGGCCCATGAGTATGCGTACCGTTGGACCCACGCGAAACTCTTTGTTTCACATGTGGTTAGGTATATTCATGCTCAAGGTTCAAGGGTCCCTTAATAAGCCGATTCTCTATTTGTGTCATAGCCTATAGACCCTATCCTTTAGGACTGTATGCACCCGATAATGTGAAGCATCTCATCAAAACAGATTATGATGTGTTGTTGTGTGCATTCACGACATATCATAAGTATTGGGGTAAACGCATGGAGAACACATAAGATATTCTGTTAGTCATGCACAGTTGGACAAAGAGTCGGTCTACCTCATATCAGTTACTCTGACACACAATGCTGCCCACTATACCCTAATGCCATTACCCTTACGCTTACAGGTACCCCCTGTTCAAGTGCCAGCCACACCTACGGTGCTATCACCTGCTTCACTAGCCTCACCAGTTACACCAGCTTCACCTATAACTTCAACAACCCCACCTGCATCAATGGCATCACTTGCCGATATCCAAAACCTTATTGAACAACTGGAGGCCAGACTGGAGGCCAAAATGGAGGCCAGAATGAATGAGGCATTGACTGCCCAAAGGACCGTCCTGATAGCTGAATTGAGTAATAGTAATAGAAATGGGGCTTCCGCTGGGGGAAGTGAACCTGCTACCTCCAATCAGGGTCCTACTGCTGAACCAACAAACCCTACCCCTAACCTGGATGACATGCCCTCCAGAACTGCTTCTGAGCTGGAAGCTCAGAAAATAAGAGAAAAACTAGAAACCACCAAACAGAAAAACAATGAACCCTTTCCCTCGTTCCTTACGAGGAAAAGGGCCAAGGTCACCCAAATGATCAGCCGACCCTCTGAACAGGAACAAGTTGATATAATAATCAAGAACTTACTGCCTGTCTACCAGTCACAGCTTCAAACACAGTACTTGCCTACGTTCCAATCGCCCATTGCGACTGCAACTAAGGTGGAAGACTTAATCCAAATAGGGCAACTGAAAGAAGACCCGGGAACCTCAAAATACAAGAAACCTAGCCAATCTAGCAAAGTCCATGAAGTGGCAAGCATCACCCACACGACGGATCCTTCACGTGTGGGAAACGTGAGAAACGGCAGTCAGTCGAGAAGAATATATACTGATCTCGGTATGCCAATCCTTTTGGTATTCCGAGAAGCTGTCAAAGCAAACTACATCAAGCCTTAGAAGACAGGCCACCACCCAACCCATTACGAAGGAACTACAAAGCTGATGAATACTGTGAGTACCATCAGGGTAACGGGCACAAGACTGAAGCGTGCTGGACGCTTAAGAACCGCATCCAAGACCTGGTAGACAACGGTTCAATCATCCCAAGAAGGAAGCCGAACATTAGCACTAATCCCTTACCAAATCACGGGGTAAATGCTATTGTTTCTGACCAAGGAATTGATCGATCCTTTCGAGCTATTCCTAAAAGTGAGTGACATCCGTGGCCTGGACCTAAATGGCTTATCTGAAGAAGTTGAAGCAATAACTGAACTGGAAGTAGAAGACTTTATGCAGCCTAGTCTCTTTGATGAGGTTGCGGTTATCATAGGAAATAATGGGGATCAAGACCTGCCGAGCCTGATCAAGCCGAACGAAGGACCTTTCACCAACTGGTACGCCGAGGAGGAACACGCTGCTAATGAACCCCCTCCCGAGTCAAACCTAGAGTCAGAGTCTGTAATCAAGTCCTGTACTGAGTCTGAGTCTGACCCCGAGTCTAAAACCGAGTCAGAGTCCAGTTCCAGTTCTGAGTCGTTAGTGTCGGATCTAGAAGATCCAGATTTCAAATTCGATGTAACTTTTGAAGACAATTCTCTCATAATCAATAAAGGCTTGCAAATTCTTGACTACCCCGCGTGTCTATCTTTCCAAGCATTTCCAAGCAAAAATAATGAAAAAGAAATAAATGAAATAAAAAATGAAAAAAAAATAATAATTGGCAAAGAAGAAAATGAACATACATTGCATCTGACTGTGTGAACAGGGAACAGATCAGTGAATGCTTAAAGAA
Source organism: Jatropha curcas (assembly GCF_041381405.1). Lineage (NCBI taxonomy): Eukaryota > Viridiplantae > Streptophyta > Magnoliopsida > Malpighiales > Euphorbiaceae > Jatropha > Jatropha curcas. The sequence goes on from NC_143161.1 coordinate 21,834,925, forward strand.
GTTTGTGGAAGGCAAGTGACATCACGGGAATTGACCCGGCAATAGTGGTGCACAAGATTCCAGTATACCCTGAGACTAAGCCAGTAAAACAGAAGCTAAGAAGGCTGAAGACAGAATGGTCCTTGAAAATCAAGGAGGAAGTGCCAAGCAACTAGAAAACAAGTTCATAGAACCCATTGCCTACCCGACATGGTTAGCAAACATTGTGCCAGTGCCGAAGAAAGATGGCAAAGTCAGAATGTGTGTAGACTATCCGGGATTTGAATAAAGCATGTCCAAAGATGACTTTCCCCTACCGCATATTGACTTGTTAGGTAGACCGAATGGCGGGACACGAGATGGTCTCCTTGACCGATCTTGCTGTTGGATACAACCAAATAATGATGCATGTGCCAGACAAAGAGAAACGGCATTCATCACAGGAATGGGGAACCTACTGTTACAGGGTCATGCCTTTTGGTCTCAAAATGCCGGGGCAACCTATCAAAGAATGGCAACGACCATTTCCATGACATGATTCACAAAGAAGTAGAAGTGTATGTCGACGATATGGTCATTAAGTCAAAAACAGCTGAAAGACATGCAACAGCACTTGAGAAGTTCTTCCTTAGACTTCGAAAGTACAACTTTAAAGCTCAACCCGGCAAAATGTCCTGTTTGGAGCTACATCCGGTGTATTTCTAGGGGCATATGGTCAGCCAAAGGGCATAGAGAATTGACCCTTCAAAAGCCAAAGCCATTATGGAATGCCGGCACCGAGGACGGAAAAGGAAGTTCCGGGGTTTCCTAGGAAGGCTACAATACATCAGCCGATTCATCAATCAATTGGCCGACACTTGTGGTACCGATTTTCAAATTGCTCAGAAAAGGAGTAGCCGTCAAATGGAATGAGGATTGTCAGAAAGCTTTCGACCAAGTCAAGCAAGTATCTGTTAGTCCCCGACCAGTTTTTACAGCCACCAAGGCTAGGAGGAAAGCCTTTGCTGCTTGTACCTATCAGTGACAGAAGAAGCGATGGGTGCAATGCTAGCTCAACAAGCAGAAGATACAAGGGTAGAAAATGCTCGTGTATTACCTCAGCAAAAGGATGCTAGACTATGAGCTAAAATACAATAAGATAGAGAAATTGTGTCTGGCTCTAGTATGGGCTGTACAAAGCTGCAGCACTTACCTCTCATCTTACACCACAAATGTTGTTTCTGAATCGAACCCCTTGAAATTCCTTATGGAGAGGCCGGTTCTTGATTGTAAGATGGCTAAGTGGGTGTCAGTACTCGCGGCTTATGATTTGAAATTTTGTGCAATGGAAAGCGGTGAAAGGCGGAGCCTGGCCGATCAATTAGCAGAATTACCGGATCGAAGACAAATGCCGGAGGTTAGAATTTCCTGATGAAGACTTGTTGAACTTGGAAAGTGAGGTCTGGGAAATGTACTTCGATGGAGCTTCGAACTACCATGGAAACGGGGTTGGAGTCATATTCAAACTCCTTGTGGCGAATACATTCCGATTGCAGTCAAATTAGATTTCGACTGCACAAACAATGAAGCCGAGTATGAAGCTTGCATAAAGGGGTTAGAAGCAGCCCTGGAAAAAGAGATAAAGGTCCTCAAGGTTTTCGGAGATTCTAACTTAATAGTCTCCCAAGCTTTAAGGAAATGGAAAATTAAAGAGGAGCGTTTGGTTCCTTACCTACAACGCTTGGACGAATTGGCTCAGCAATTTGAGGATTTATCTTTCCACTACTTGCCGCGAGCCAAAATCAGTTCGCAGATGCTCTGGCTACTTTAGCCTCCATGGTCGATGTAGAGGAGACCGAGTCATCCGACCTCTGACAGTGCGGCTACAGAAACAGCCAGCACATATCATGAATTTGGTCGATGACAAGCCTTGGTATTGGGATATACAGATTACCTTCAGAATGAAACCTACCCGGAAGGATCCACTAAGACTGATCAACGAACATTGAGACAGTTGGCATCCGGATATTCCTTACTGGGGAGTTCTGTACAAGAGAAGTTGGATGCGCTTGCACCTAAGGTGCGTCGATGAGGGAGAAGCTCAAAGCCATCATGGATTCCTTACATAACAGGGGAATCTGGCCCACACTATGCACGGGATAGCCTTGGCTCGAAAATCATGAACCTAGGTTATTACTGGTCAACCATGAAGGCAGATTGCGTGAGGCACGCGCAGAAGTGTCACGAATGTCAAATTTTTGCTAAGCTGCAAAGACAACCTCCGGTCAATTTGAATCCTATTGCTTCACCATGGCCTTTCGCAACTTGGGGCATAGACGTGATCGGAAAAATCCACCCGAAAGCTTCCAACGGTCACCAGTTCATTTTGGTTGCTATAGATTACTTCACTAAGTGGATCGAGGCAGCCTCTTATTCAATTCTGAATGCCAAGAAGGCAGCGCAGTTCGTTCGTACCAACATCCTTTGTCGGTACGGAACGCCATTCGAGATCACCACGGACAATGGAGCTCACTTCCAGGGTGAATTTGCTAATTTGTTGAAAGAAACGAGGATTCGACACCATAAATCCTCGCCCTATCGTCCACAAACAAATGGGGCTGTGGAAGCTGCAAATAAGGCTATAAAGTCATTTTACAGAAGACAGTCAAAAGCATAAAGCTTGGCATGAACAGTTGCCGAATGCCTTATGGGGATATAGGACTTCAATTAGAACACCTACTGGGGCAACCCCGTATTCCTTAGTATATGGCATGGAAGCAGTATTGCCTATTGAGCTGGAAGTTCAATCGGCAAGAGTTATCCAAGAAAGTCAGATTAGCGAAGCCGATTGGGTGAAGAATTATCATTCGCAACTCTTGGGCATGGACGAAAAGCGGTTACAAGCAATCCACCAAACTCGAGTCTACCAAAGGAGAATGGCACGACATTTTAACAAGAAGGTCAAAGATCGAAAACTGGAAGAAGGTTGTTTAGTCCTGAAGGAAATTAGACAGCCAATCACGGATCCACGTGGGAAGTTTCGCCCTCATTGGGCTGGACCCTATGTGTTGAAGAAAATACTGTCTGGCGGAGCCGTCATCTTAACTGATTTGGATGGTTTGGAATTCACGAATCCATGTAATTTAGATCAGTTAAAAAGATATTTTGTGTAATAAGCATTGCATAATGTAAAACGAACTACATTAGACCTGATTCTCTTCGGAAAAAAGAAATTACATATCGGAGATATGTAGGCAGCCCTCATTGGGCACGGTCTAAGCATTAATAAAAAATTCATGTCATTCTTCTTTGCCAAATAATAAAAAAAACAAACCAAAAAAAAAAAAAAAAAAAAAAAAAAATCAAATCAAAGCTGAAGTGAAAACCCGGAAGGGCGGCTTCAGGCAAGAAAAGAAAAACCCGCTAAGTCGAAAACCCGAAAGGGCGACTTAGGCAAAAGTCGGGGCCCGCTAAGTCGAAAACCCGAAAGGGCGGCTTAGGCAAAAATGGGTAGCTCGCTAAGTTGAAAACCCGGAAGGGCAGCTTAGGCAAAAATTAGAGCTTAAAGGAATAAAGTTGGAACGTGCTTGGAAAGCTTAAAAGTCAAACAACACTCCATAAAAAAAAAATAAAGCCAAACAGTACAAGCAAAAAGCCAAAAAAAAAAAAAAATAAATCCATGAAACAAAAATACATCTCAAAACCAAGAATAAAAGCCTATCAGAGTCTAGGTGGCCCGTCGCCTCCGTGGGGGCAACGTCTCCGAGTCATCCCTAGCTGTTGAACTCTCTCCAGCCTCGCCTGTCCAGGAGTCAACACAATCTCCTCATCAATCCTAACCCACTCACCAGTGTCAGCCTGAGTCCAACCCTCAAGTGCACTCAGCAGTGCGTTCCTCCTCAGCTTTTCAACCGGCCAGACAGCATTCACGAACCAGGCCCGATACTCAGGAGAAGTCTGAATACCAGCAGGATTAGGTAAAGGCCTAACCATCTGATGATCTCTAACCCAAGCTCTAAGGACAGCTCGGGTAACTCCCGGAGTGATGGTGGAATCAGATAAAGAGTCATCCATGATCGGTACAGTCTGATCTATTCCCATCTGCCTCATAACGCGCGAAGCGCAGTACCAAGTACAATGGGTAAGGCCTAAAAGGTAAACCTGAGTATGGTGAGAGCTGACTTGAATAAGGCGGGTAATGCCGTACCAAGGTACAAACCACAACATTTCGTTTGGACCCAATTCAATCAGCCATGAGGTCCAGGCATCAGCAGACGGATGTGTGATCAAGATCCTCCGCATGCGATACTGGACAGGGTTATAAGGCAGCAAAGTAGGAGTGGCAACCACTTGGAGATGGTCCTTCAACCAAACCTGAGTAATGGATCCTTTCTATTACAAAGGAACAGGCCAAAAAGAAGAAAAGATAAGAAATAGAAAAAGAAGAAATACCTGAAGAATAATAGGAGAAACCGTCCAATCCTCAAAGCCTAAAGCGGCTCTGTCGAGGCTCCCGATAGTTTCTGCCAGCACAATACCACCTATGCAACCCATATCCTCCATCTGCCGAACCATGGGACAAAGTCGCAAATCCCCGTAGCCCGGATCCTTGTTGAACAAGAAGCCAGCCAATAAACAAAAAACCAAGGCCCGCATCCTTAGCCTCATCCGGTCTGGGTCATCTGAACAGACCCCTGAAAACTCATCAATCAGGGGCAACAAAATTGCTTTCTGATCACCAACAATCATGGCCCTAGCTTGTGGTCGGCTGAACTGAAACAGGTTTTCAAACGACCGAACATACCCGATCTTGACTTCATGCCTGACCAAAGGGGCATTGGGGTCGCACCCTATGATAGCACAGAACTCCTCAAAAAGAGGACACATCTCCTCCATCATGGCTCCGAACCGGAAAACATGGGCCTCAGGATCCCAAAGTCTGATGCAGGCCCATAAAAAGTTCCAGTCGATCACCACCCCCCTGAGCGTAACGATAGGAGAGAGACCGTACCTCCCCAAGTTGATCTTTTCGACTTTGGAGAGACTCCTAATCCAGCTGTGCATGCTGTGAGTAAAAAAGGGATTCATTCTTTGAAGATAAGAAGAAGAAGAGAGAAAAGGAAGGATGAATGAAAAACCAAACAAGAAACTTGTTTTTATAGAAGAATGCGCCGAATGATGGCGGCAGCTGCCGCCAAATTGCCACCGAACGAGGGCGGCAGCAGCCGCCAAAACGTCAGCGGCAGCAGCCGCCGACGGCGGGGGCCACAAAAAAAAAAAAAAAAAAAAAAGTACATCCGAAATGGTGAAACCCCATTCTCATTTCAAACATGCATACATATTTTCAATACTAACCAAGTGCAGGTACGAATAAAATTCAATACAAAAGTACAATGCAGAAGCACCATCAAAGGGGAAGTTTTGAAGGGTAATCATGGAAAGGATCCAGCAAAGGGTACACAAGACTTCAAACAGTACCGAGGCAAAGCCGATTCAAGGGGTTAGGGCCAGAATGATTTCTCCGAAAACCCAGAAATGGAAGATGCTCCGACAGAGAGGTGTCTGAATTTTGAGCTTAAAAGCGACAGAATAAAGAAGTTATGGTTGGGTCTGCACAGTCACGATGCTATCCCTACACTACTCAAGTCATCTCAGAATCAAGTTGCCTCGACATTCTTTATGGAGAGGCTGCTTCTAAAAAAGAAAAAAAAAAAAAAAAAAAGGAAAAATGGGTCAAAAGGAACCTCTGCACAAAAGAAAGAAATCAAGGACAAAGCTACAGGAAATCAAGTTGTCAAAAAACGGGTCAACTGCAAGCTCTCCGTTAAATTCAAACCCATCAAGGGTAGATGACAAATCATCTCAGCCATAAGGACAAAGACCACAGCGGCTGCTCACATTTTGAAAAGCAAGTTAAAAGAAGCAGTCATTTCCACAAATTGGATGACAACAAACAACTTGAAAATGAAGCGCCTAGCATGGTACAAGTACAAGTGTCCTTATAAACAAGGATCATTTCTCAAAACAAAGGAAAGGAAGAGTCTCCTCAAAATTCCTTATGGAGAGGAGAACCATTGAGGAAATAAGTTTCAAATTCAGAGGAAGATAAAGTTCAAGAAAAAGAATCAAATTAACCTCAAGAATTTAAAACATGGTGAAGCCAAAGCATAAAAGCTTCTTCAACACTCAAGCCACTCAAGTTACCACCACAATGTGGGTATTCAAAACTCTTTGTGATGAATACAAGTCATATTTCAGTCAACCAGTGGTAAAACCACTACAACAACAAAGTCAGATTCGCCTAAGGTCATCACTATCATACGAACTCGAGTCAATAAGCTGATTCAACATCAAATCGGGAAGGAACCCCACAAAGACACCCAGTCGGGAAGGAATCCCACGAAGAAATCAAGCCAGAAATGAATTCTGCATCAACATCAAATCGGGAAGGAATCCCGCATAGACATCCAGTCGGGAAGGAATCCCGCGAAGAAATCAAGCCAGAAATGAATTCTGCATCAACACCCAGTCGGGAAGGAATCCCGCGAAGAAATCAAGCCAGAAATGAATTCTGCATCAACATCAAATCGGGAAGGAATCCCGCATAGACATCCAGTCGGGAAGGAATCCCGCGAAGAAATCAAGCCAGAAATGAATTCTGCATCAACATCAAATCGGGAAAGAATCCCGCATAAACATCCAGTCGGGAAGAAATCCCGCAAAGACATCAAGCCGGGAAGAAATCCCGCAAAGACATCAAGCCGGGAAGAAATCCCGCAAAGACATCAAGCCGGGAAGCAATCCCGCGGAGAAATCAAGTCGGGAAGGAATCCCGAAGAAATCAAATTGGAAATGAATTCCACAATCAGCATTAAGTCGGCATTGAATTTTGCCTCAACAGCAAGTCGGAAATAAATTTCGCACCAAGACGGAAAGGAATTCCGCACTAACATCAAGCCGGAGATGAATTCCGCATCAGCCGAGCACGAAGTTCGCATCCTGGAAGGAACTACGGAAGACCTGATTCTCCCCATCCCCCGAAGAGCTCTTGGAGATACGTAGGCAGCCACAAAGGCCCGGTCACAAACATAAGTTTGCATCATAAATAACATTTTCTCTTTGCCAACATAAATCCATGCATTTGATCATTTCATTTAAAAAAAAAAAAAAAAAAAAAAAAAAAAAAAAAAAACAACGGTGGGGTTTCCTCCTCTGCCCATCCTCAAAATTTGCGTTTCGGACAACCACCGACTCCCATAAATCATTTTTATGGTCGACGGTGGGGGGCAACTGTGAATACTCAAATTTTGAGGCTCAAAAAGCCTATTGGTTGACTTTGCTACAGTAAATTTGACTGTGCTACAATGAATTTGCTACAGCAAATTTAATTGTGCTACAGTGCATTTGCTACAGTAAATTTTGAGGGATGTTGTGCAGGAACTGTATGGGGCTAGCCTTAGACAAGTTGGCTGCCTAGAGTCTGTGAAGCTTATTCAGAAACCATCGACAGAGAGAACCCGTATCCAAAGGGGTACAAAATTCCAGACTTCACATTGTTCTCTGGAAAAGATGGAAAATTGACCATGGAGCATATAGCCAGATTCACCATCCAATATGGCGAACTCACTAATTTGGAGAAGTTTGCTAACTATAAGTTGTGACTGTTTCCTAACTTTTTTGATAGGTATAGCTTTCACTTAGTATTCAACACTTCTAAGGAATTCAGTCAAATCATGGTATGAGATAGAGCGTCTCTTCCATACCCAGTTCTTTGGAGTTGAGCCAGAGGTTTGTGTGGCCGAGTTATCCAGATTGACACAAAGAAGTGGAGAGTGTGAATACTCAAATTTTGAGGCTCAAAAAGCCTATTGGTTGACTTTGCTACAGTAAATTTGACTGTGCTACAATGAATTTGCTACAGCAAATTTAATTGTGCTACAGTGCATTTGCTACAGTAAATTTGACTGAAAGAGCCAATTTTTCCGGACTGCAAACAGTCCGGCCGGACCGGAGGCCATTTCGGAAGTTCACCGAAAATATATCAATATGGTACTTGAAACGTCCGGAATTTTACGAGGATCGCGGAACAGGTCCCGGAATATTTTTCGGAGGTCCGAAACTCCCAAAACAGCTCCCGAAGCGACACACGGTGGCCGCACCGGCCACGGCGGCGCCAGCCCCCACCAAGCGCGGGCGAGAACCCTCGCCCAGCGTGGGCGGGGACCCTCGCCCAGCGCGGGCGAGGCCCCTCGCGCCGCGCGCGAGCGAGACCCCTCGCCCCGCGCAGGCGAAACCTCTCGCCTCGCGCGGGCGAGGCCTCCCGCGCCGCGCGCGGGCGAGGACTCTCGCCCCGCGCGGGCGAGACCTCCCACACCGCGCGAGGGCGAGGCCTCTCGCCCCGCGCGGGCGAGGCCTCTCGCCCCGCGCGAGCGAGGCCTGTCGCCCCGCGCGCAGGGCCTGGCCCCCCCCTCGTGCCCTGGGCGAGGCCTGCCGCCAGCACACGCGGGGCCTCTCGCCCTGCGCGGGCGGGCCTGTCGCCCCACCGACAGGGCGGTAGCTACCGCCGAGCCTGGGCGGCAGCTACCGCCCAGATTTTCTGGCGGTGGCTACCGCCATGCACGGCGGCAGCCACCGCCCGGGACCCGAAAATGGCCTATAAATAGGCCATTTTCAGGCTGTTTTTGGGACACCTTGTCCGTTTTGACGGACGAATCCTTCTCCCTCTCACGCTCCTTGCGTTTTCTTTACCGCTTTTTGCATTTAATTTAATTTTTTATTGCATTTTTATTGTGATATTTGGACATTAAAATTAAACAAATTAAAATTAATTAATATTTCCTAAGCGAGGAGCTTAATCGGGAGTCAAGAAGCGGTCGTCGATTAAATCAGGTATGTAAACAAAACTCTGCCTATTTAATGTTAGCACTTCATGCATATTTCTCTTCTACTCTTAATAATTCTACAATTGCATAAATGCATCCACGTCATTATTTTTTGGTAAATAAACTGCTTTAATAAAAACAAACATGATTAAGCTTAACGCCCGATTAATTAATAATTGTGGTAGTTAAGCTTAAATCCGACAATATTGGCTAAAGAGCCTAGTTAATTAATAACTACGGTTCAATCGCCTTATTTCGAATAAATCTGGCTTAAGTCCAATTAATCAATAATTGTGGCTAAAAGCCTTAATCAATCACGTTTCAACAATAAATTGTGATTAAGCTCGAACGCCCGATTAATTGATAATCGTGGCATTAAAGCCTAAATCGCACATTTTGGCAAACTAATTGCCTAAAATAATACTTTTTGGCCAAAGGCCTAAAATCAACCATTTTCGGTTTAAAACCGTAAAATCAACCATTTTAGCGACAAATCGCTTAAAATCGACATTTTTGGCAAAATGCCTCAAAATCAATCATTTTCGGTTTAAAACCGTAAAATCAACCATTTTAGCGACAAATCGCTTAAAATCGACATTTTTGGCAAAATGCCTCAAAATCAATCATTTTCGGTTTAAAACCGTAAAATCAACCATTTTAGCGACAAATCGCTTAAAATCGACATTTTTGGCAAAATGCCTTAAAATCAATCTTTTAAGCGACAAATCGTTTAAATGAACCATTTTGGCACAAATGCCTAAATCAATCAATTTTTGGCAAAATGCCTAAACAAAATGCACAAAGCATACACACACTCATGCACAAAGCATACACACTCATGCACAAAGCATACACACTCATGCATTAAGCATACCCATTCAAAGCCCTTCAAAGAAGGCCTATCGAACTACGTTGACTTTGATCTTCCATTCAAACGGAAGTACGTAGGCACGTTCGGGATTTCACCCCGGGCGGCAAGTCAAAATCACACAAACATTTCATTAATCCATCATTCACCTTGCAAAGCATCCATCCATCGGTTAGTTCATCAGCATGACATAGTCTCGGGATCCACCTCGGGTTCGCAGACTGTGCCTTAAACATTGGGATAATTAATCTAGTAACTAGGTTAATTAAAAATGGAGTCACTTAGGGTTTTTTCCTAGTTTACCCTAAAATAATTAAACAAGGTGGCGACTCACACACTCACGTGCATTTCTTCCTTTAGTCACATGCATTCATATGCCGGTGATATTTTGGGGAGGGGTACACAATCACAACTATCTTTAATGGCTTGCACCACTTCATCAGTACTAGGAGCACCTCGGTCTCTAGGGCAGCTTTCTCTTTCAGCTCTTTGCGCTTTGACATCTCTATCATCTTCCTCTCGGCTTCCTCTGCATCTTCTGCTGCTAGTAATGATTGGAGGATCCTCGCCTTGGACTTCTGCTCTTGAATCACCTTTGAAGCTTCGTCCCCAATCCCGAGAAAGTCTTCAAACTCTGACATCTTCTGGGACCAATCTGAATCACTTCCTATTTGGACCATGCCAATCATAAATTGTCTTCCATCTACCAATTGCTCAAAGGAAGGCTCTAGAGACTTAATGAGCTGTTCCTCAAAATCTGTCATGAAAATCTCCAAACCTGGATATGTCTTTCCTCTGCTCTGAAATTCTCCGGAAACCTCTGGGGTAAAGAAAATCCTGTTCAATCTCGGCTCTTTTATCAGAGACTGGACTTCATACTTCTCTTTCTTCCTATTTTTTGAGTACGTCTACTTGTTTTCCCTGCAAAATACATTCCAATACAAACAAGTCTCTTGTTTGGACTTTGGAGGCTTCCACTCGTCCAAACAAAGCATAACACAAATACTTATGCAGTTATAGAATACTTTCATCCTTAATCCATTTATTTCCAGCATTTCGAGGAGTAAAAGTTGATTGACCCGTTAGTATTTCCCAAACGGAAGATGCATTCCAACCTTTTGGTTTAGAAGCACATCCACTTATAGGGAATCCTAACGATTGGTGCATTTTATCATAATCCACAGTTAATTCCTCGCCCTCCACTCTAAATTTAATGGCCATTTCAGTGTCATCTACCCAATCAATGGTAGTCAATAACTCTAAACTTATTTTAGCATTCTCAGGAATTTGTAATTGACTAAATATTTCAAAGTTTAAAGTTTTCAAATATTCCTGCACTTATTCTAAAATGCCAGTATTCTGTAAAAAGGGTTGGTCAAGAAGATACATACCTGTGAAATTGCACTTGGCAAGGCGGGTGTAACGTTCTCCTTCCTCCATAGTATATATGGGAAAAGGGGCCTTATACCTGGTGGCCAAATCCCTTCGTGCTGGTGCAGAGGAGGAAGATCCTTCCTTGTTCTTCTTGGCTTTCTGCTTGAATGGCATGGTGTGAGTGTGGATGGAGGTATTTTCGTTCAAGATATGCAGAAAAGAAGGTTGCTGGGTATTGGTTTTGCACGGATGAAGTTTTGGGAGTTTGGAAAGAAAGGGATGAAAAATCTTTTATAGATGAATTTAGGGAAAGATAGGGTTGAGTATTTAATGGGGAAGTTGAAAAGGAAGAGTTTTGATTGGATTTGAAAGGTTATTTACAGTTTTGCAAGTTTGAATGCCTTGGGAAGGAGAAGAATTGATTTGAATGTGAAAGGGCAGTTGAGAATTTCTGACCGTTAGGAAGTTGCGCCAAAAATTTGTGGAATCGCGCCAGGAATTTTTCTGGAGTCACGATCGCGTCTTCAATTCGCGCTCGTGAATGGTTCTCTCCTTGCCTCTGTCTTCTGTTGTGCCCTAATCGCGGCCGTGCTTGATGTTGTCGCGATCGCGAAAGTGGATCTCAATGCTTCTGACTTGTTTTGCAGAGAACTCGCGCTCGCGCTCTATAATTGTCGCGTTCGCGAATGGGGATCTTGAAGCTTCTGACTTCTTTTGTGGAGAATTCGCGCTCGCGCAGAGGAATGTCGCGATCATGAGTTTTGTTTAAAAAGCTTCTGTCTCTTTTTTGCAACATTCGAGCTCGCGACTTCTTTATTCGCGCTCGCGAGTTTGGTTTCCTGCAAAATAAATTCCTTGCATACTTGATTTTTGATGAGTTTCTCTTTTTTTATATATATATATATATATAAGAAAAAAAATCAAATAATAAGTTATAATAAACAAAGTATATTAATTAGTTATTGATATTATACATACCTATTTGATTCAAAATGTTACCTGCGGTGGGTATTAATTTTAGTACCCAAATAAAGCTTACACCTTTGTCCATTGACCACAAATGTGGAACCATTAGATGGATTCTTCAATTCTAATGCTCCATGATCTAAAATTTTGATTACCTCAAATGGTCCACTCCATCTGGACTTCAATTTTCCAGGAAATAGGCGTAATCTTGAATTAAATTTCTGTCTCCTTCTTTAAATGATTTGATACGAATCCGATCATCATGCCATTTCTTAGTTCTTTCCTTATACAACTTGGCATTTTCATATGCTAATAATCTGATCTCATCAAGTTCATTTAACTGAAGTTTCCTTTTGTAGCCAACTTTGCTTAAATCAAAATTTAAAGACTTTATTGCCCAGTATGCCTTATACTCTAATTCTAGGGGCAGATGACATGTCTTTCCGTAAATTAAACGATATGGAGACATCCCAATTGGTGTCTTAAATGCCGTTCTATTGTGAACCCTCCCCGCAGGCAAAATTATGCTCGAATGAGGTATGCTCACATGTGTGTTTCCCCGCAGGCAAAATTATGCTCGAATGAGGTATGCTCACATGTGTGTTTTATGAAGTCGCCACCTAGTTTATTTTTATAAGGGAAAACTAAGAAAGAACCCTAAATGACTCCAATTTTAATTAACCTAAGTCTAGATTAATTACCCCAAAGTTTAAGGCACAATCTACGAACCCGAGGTGGATCCCGAGACTATGTCATGCTGATTAACTAACCTAAGTGTAAATGCTTTGCAAGGTAATTTGATGCAATTGGACTAGTAAAGTGTTTTGGTGATTTCGACTTACCGCTCGGGGTTAAATTCCGAACGTGCCTACGTACTCTCGTTTGAATGAGAGATCAAAGCTGACGTAGTTCGATAAAGCCTATTCAAAGGCATTTTGAAGGGGTATGCTTCATGCATGAGTGTGTGCATGCTTCTTGCATTTTTTTTTAGGCATTTTTGCCAAAGAATGATTGATTTTTTGTTTTAGGCATTTATTGCCAAAAGGTGTTTGATTGGGCAATTTATTGTCAAAAATTGATGTTTGGGCTATTTGTCGCCAAAATGGTTGATTAAGGCATTTGTGCCAAAAGTTGATATTTGATTAGGCAATTTGTTGCCAAAGATTGGTTGGGCGATTTGTCGCCAGAGTGATTGATTAAGGGCATTTGTGCCAAAGGGGTTTTGTTGGGCGATTTGTCGCCAAAATGATTAAGGCATTCGTGCCAAAAGATGATATGCAATTTAGGCAATTTATTGCCATAGAAAAGGTGATATTTGGGCGATTTGTCGCCAAAAAGTGGTTATTTGAATTATAGGCAATTTGTTGCCAAAAGCGATTGATTAAACCGTAGGCAATTTGTTGCCAAAACGTGATTGATTAAACTGTAGGCAATTTGTTGCCAAAAACGTGATTGATTAAGGCTTTTAGCCACAATTATTGATTAATTGGACTTTTAGCCGAACTGTTCGAAATAAAGGCAATTACACCGTAGTTATTAATTAACTAGGCACTTTAGCCAATATGTTCGGAGTTAAGCATTAATACCACGATTATTGATTAACCGGACATTTTAGCCTAAACTTATTTACTTAAGGCAATTTGCTGCCAAAATGACGATGGTGTGAATGCAGTTATTTAATTATTTAATTAGAATTTAGAGTAGAAGAGAATATGCACAAAATGCTGAAATTAAATGGGCAGAGTTTCGTTATTACCTGAGTTAATCGGCGGCCACTTCTTAGCTTCAGTTTGAAAATTCCAGACCAAGCTCCTCGTTTGGGGAATACTAATTAAAATTAATTCAATTAAGTGACCAAATATCACAATAGCAGAGAAATAAAAGCCTAAACTAAATGCAGAAAAGCAGTAGAAGAACCGCAAAGAGCGTAGGAGAGAAGAGAGCGTCCGTCAACACAGACCGAGTGCCTAAAACTGTCGATTCGGGGCTGTATTTATAGGGAAAACCAGGCTGGAGGGCGGGCGCTGCCGCCGTGGACAACGGTTGTCGCTGCCGTATCCTGTCCACTCGCTAGTTTTTCATTCCAAAGGCTTTTTTGGGAGTTCCGTACCTCCAAAAAATATTCCGGGACCAGTTCTGCGATCCTCGTAATTTTTCAGACGTTTCAAGTACCATATTGGCATACTTTCGGTGAACTTTCCGAATGGCCTCCGATCCGGCTGGACTATTTGCAGTCCGGGAAAACATGCTTTTTGAGCCTCAAAATTTGAGTATTCACAGTTGCCCCCCACCGGCAACCATAAAAATGATTTATGGGAGTCGGTGATTGTCTGAAAAATAAATTTTGAAGGCGAAAATCGGACGCGTCCAGAAGACCCGCCTTTTGGCTATTTTCCTTATAGATAGCTGAAGTTTCACTTTTACATTCATTTTTAACTTTCAAACTCAAAGATTTCTCTCAAATCCTCTCAACTTCCTCATCATTTTCTCTCGAAATTTGAGCCAAAAAAGCAGTTTTTTCTAGGAAATCAGTCAGTTTCTTCTTCTTCTTTTTTTCAAAAATGAATCCCTTTTATAACCACAGCATCCACAATTGGACTAAGAGTCTCTCCAAGGTAGAAAAGATCAATTTGGGGAGGTACGGTCTATCTCCTGTTGCTACCCTTAGGGGAGTAGTTGTAGACTGGGATTTTTTACAGGCCTGCATCAGATTTTGGGACCTGGAGGCCCACGTTTTTCGATTCGGTGCCATGATGGAGGAAATGTGTCCTCTCTTTGAGGAATTCTGCAAGATTATAGGGTGCGATCCCAATGCCCCTTTGGTTAGACATGAGGTCAAAATTGGGTATATGCGGTCGTTTGAAAGTCTATTCCAGTTCAGCCGGCCACAGGCTAGGGCCATGGTTGTGGATGACCAGAAGGCAATTCTGCTACCACTGATTGATGAATTTTCAGAGACTCGACCAGATGACCCAGACCGGATGAGGCTGAGGATGCGGGCTTTTGTTTTCTGCTTATTGGCGGGTTTCTTGTTTAATAAGGACCCAGGCTTTGGAGATTTACGATTCTGTCCGATGATTCGACAGATGGAGGACATGGGCTGCATCGGCGGTATTGTGCTAGTCGAGACTATCTGAAGTCTTGACAGAGCCGCCTTGGGTTTTGACAATTGGACTGTCTCTCCGATCATTCTCTAGGTATTTTCCCTTCTCCTTTTCCTTATTGTCTCTTCTTTCTTTTAGTTCATTCCTTCATAATAGAAAGGATCTATACTCAGTTGGTTAAAGGACCACCTCCGAGTGGTTGCTGCTCCTACTTTCTTGCCTTATAACCCCTCTCAGTATCGTATGCGGAGGATCCTGATCACTCATTCGTCTACTGATGCATGGACCTCATGGCTGATTGAGTTGGGTTCAAATGAGGTACTGTGGTACATTTCCTGGTATGACATCACCCGCTTTATCCAGGTTAGCTTCTGCCACACTCGAGTTTACCTGCTAGGCCTTACACATTGCACGTGGTACTGCGCTTCGCGCGTTTTAAGGCAGATGGGGATAGACCAGACTGTCCCGATTGTGGATGGCACTTCTGTGGATTCAGTTATTACTCTGGGTGTTACCCGAGCCATCTTTAAGGCCTGGGTTAGAGATCATCACATGGTTAGGCCCCTACCTAATCCTGCCGGTGTTCATACTTCTCTAGAGTACCGAACCTGGTTCATTACTGCTGTTTGGCCGATTGAGAGGCCAAGGAGGAACGCACTGCTGAGTGCACTTGAGGGTTGGGCTCAGGTTGGCACCGACGATATGGATGGGACTGATGAGGAGATTGTGATGGCTCCTCGGACAGGCGAGGTTGGAGAGGGTTTAGCACCTAAATACGACATTGAGGATGTTGCCCCACGTAGGCGACGGGACGCTTAGATTTTTTGGACTTTAGACTTTATCTGGAATTTTGACTTTGGATTTTTTCTTTGGATGTATGTTTTTTGGATTTAGACTTTTATTTTGTTTTTTTTTTTTTGTTTTTTGAACTTTATGGACTCTTTTGCTTGACTTTATTACTTTGAAACGAAATGACATTACAGTTTTGACTTTTGGGCTTTCCAAGCATTTCCCAATTTATTTATTCAAGCTCTAACTTTTGCCTAAGCCGCCCTTTCGGGTTTTCAGCTTAGCGAGCTACCCATTTTTGCCTAAGCCGCCCTTTCGGGTTTTCAGCTTAGCGGGCCCCGACTTATGCCTAAGCCGCCCTTTTCGGGTTTTCAACTTAGCGGGTTCTTCTTTTTTTTGCACTTTTTCTCTTTTCTTTCCTCTTTTTTTTTTTTTTTTTTTTTTGGCAAAGAAGAATGAACTATGAAATGATTTTTCCATTAATGTTTAGACCGCGCCCAAAGAGGGTTGCCTACATATCTCCGATACATAATTTCTTTTTTCCGAGGAGGATCAGGTCTAATGTAGCTCTTTTTTACATCATGCAATGATTATAATTACACATAATATCTTTTTAACTGATCTAAATTACATGGATTTGTGAACTCCAAACCATCTAAATCAGTCAAAATGACGGCTCCACTGGACAGTATTCTCTTTAGAATGTAGGGCCCAGCCCAATGAGGGCGAAACTTCCCACGTGGGTCTATGACTGGTTGTCTAATTTCTTTCAAGACCAAACAACCTTCTTCCAATTTTCGGTCTTTGACCTTCTTATTAAAATGCCTAGCCATTCTTCTCTGGTAAACCTGAGTTCGGTGGATCGCTTGTAATCTTTTCTCATCAATACCCAGGAGTTGGACATGGTAATTCTGGACCCAATCTGCTTCGCTGATTTGGCTTTCCCGGATGATTCTTGCCGACTGAACTTCTAGTTCAACAGGCAGCACTGCCTCCATACCATATACCAAGGAATACGGAGTTGCTCCGGTGGGCGTTCTGATTGAAGTCCTATATCCCCATAGGGCATTCAGTAACTGTTCATGCCAAGCTTTGTGCTTTTGAACTGTCTTCTGCAAAATGACTTTTATAGCCTTATTTGTGCCTCTACAGCCCCATTTGTTTGTGGACGATAGGGTGAGGACTTATGATGTTAGATTCTCTTTTCTTTCAACAAATCAGAAAATTCACTCTGAAAGTGGGACCCATTATCAGTGATGATCTCAACTGGCATTCCGTACTGACAAAGGATGTTAGTACGAACGAACTGTGCCGCCTTCTTGGCATTCAAAACCGAATAAGAGGCTGCCTCGATCCACTTAGTGAAATAATCTACAGCAACCAGGATGAATTGATGACCATTGGAAGCCTTTGGGTGGATCTTTCCGATCACATCTATGCCCCAAGTTGCGAAGGGCCAAGGTGAAGCAATGGGATTCAAATTGACTAGAGGCTGTTTTTGCAACTTAGCAAAAATTTGACACTCATGGCACTTCTGCGCGTGCCTCACGCAATCTGCATTCATAGTTGACCAGTAATAACCCAGGTTCATAATTTTTCGAGCCAGAGCTATCCCGTGCACGTGTGGACCGGGCTCCCCGTTGTGTAAGGAATCCATAATGGTTTGAGCTTCCCCTTCATCTACGCATCTTAGATGTAAACCGTTCCAACTTCTTTTATATAGAACTCCCCCAGTAAGGAAATATCCGGCTGCTAACTGTCTCAATGTCTGTTGATCAGTCTTCGAGGATCCATCCGGGTAAGCCTCGTTCCAAAGATAATTTTGTACGTCCCAAAACTAGGGCTTGTCATCGACCAAATTCATGATGTGGGTCGGCTGTTTCTGTAGCCGAACTGTCAAAGGTCGAATGATTTGATTCCCCTCTACATTGACCATGGAAGCTAAAGTAGCAAGGGCATCAACAAACTGGTTCTTGGCTCGGGGCAAGTAATGGAAAGACAGATCGTCGAATTGTTGAGCCAATCCGTCCAAGCGTTGTAGGTAAGGAACCAAACGCTCTTCCTTAATTTTCCACTTCCTTAGAGCTTGAGAGACTATTAAATTGGAATCCCCGTGTTGACGCGTAATTTTATGCCCCACCTGACCCGATGATGATACGAGGACAAGGGACAAGGTATCACGGTAAACCAGAAGTGTGTGAACCAAAAACAAATTGAACCAAACTACCCAAAGGAGCCTGACCCGCGTTAGGGCTGCGTCACGCAGGTAGTACCAGCGTGACGGCACTTATAGCTGCGTCACGCAGCTCTAACAGGGCTGACACCTCTGGCGCGCGCCCGTGCAACGGCCTGCACTATTTGTATGGATACGCGGCAACTGTACGAAAAATAAGTCGCGTCACGCAGCTCACGGGTGCGTCACGCAGCTTATACCCGCGTGACGCGACTATGCTCTGTTGCCCTAGCCATATAAATATAACATTTTACAGCAAAAATGGGACTTTTTGACATTTTTGCTCTCATTTCCTCTAAAAAGATAACCTTCTGAGATTAAGTTTTGGATTAACGACTAGAGCTTTTTCCTCAAGAACTCAACTGAGTAAACTTGAGAAAGATCAAGTCATAGATATTCTAGGTTTAAGATAAAAAAATACACAAAAAAGATAAAAAGAGGAAAAAATAGGAAAAGAGAGGAAAGAAGAAAAAAAAGGAAAACGATTTATTTTTGTGAAAGAGTTGGGTGATCACGCTTCTGGGATCGTGAAAAATTATACCAGTGCATGCAATCCTCAAATCTGAGGGCTAGGTAATGATTCTAACTTCTCTTTTTCATTTCTAATATTCTATCTCTTAAAAATCTCATTTTCATAGTGTTTAGTTGACCTATTATTGATAAAACGTAAGTTTGCCCGTTGTTGAATGTTCCTGGGTTGGTTTTAATCGCTTTTAATAAAAAGAACACGTAGAAAAGAGTAGTTTGAAAGGTAGTTGCGGACCAAAGCAGCCACGTCACGCAGCTACTACCTGCGTGCGTGACTGTTCGTGTCCAAAAGCCTTTAGTTTGGGTTGGACCACCTGCGTGACGCAGCTGTTTGCGTACTCAGTTTCTATTTTGTTTTTATACTCTATTTAATGTTTCACTGTAAATAAATAATCAATATGTCTAAGTGTTTTGAATAAACCATGAACAGCTCCGTCATGTAGCTAGGAGTTCCGTCACGCGACTGTTCTTCATAGAACAGCTGCGTGACGCAACTGTTCTAGTCTACAGGACCATAACCAGAGTTCCGTTATGCGACTGTTCTTCATAGAACAGCTGCGTGACGCAACTATTGCAAATCCCAGAATAAAAGATAAGAGCTGCGCCACGCGACTGTTCTTCCGTAGAACACCCGCGTGACGCAACTGTCTTCCAGCTCCAGGCTATTTTTATTTATTTCGTCTTAATTCCACTTTATCAAATAAATTCATAAGCTTAATCCGGGAAATAATCAATAATGGGCAAATTGAGTTTTAGTCAAACCAAGTCAATTAATCTGTTGTGATCATGGCATTTTGAGAGTTAATATTTACTATTTCCTTTTAATTATATTGTTAAACTTGGTTTGTGGCCTGCCTTTAACCATAAGGCAAGAGCGGGTCTTTTAATTATTTTTGCTATATATGGTGGATGAATGATGGATGTGATATTTAATTTATGAATGAATGCAATGAATGATTTTATTTGGGACGGTTAATTAATTTTCCATTTAGGAACTCGGTTCGACTTATTCGGGTTGGGTTTAAATAATTGGCTTTTCTAAAATAAAAATCAATTAGAAATCGTAGGTTAAAAAGAGGCCGGTTTTCCGGGCGTCAGTTTCCAACGGACCGACGTACCTAATTCCCTTACCTAGAATCATACTTGGTACGCCTGACCAGTTCTCTTTCAAATAATTAGGCCTTAAATAAATTGGGTTAAATGGAGTCATTTTTATAAAAATAAATTGGAAACGGTCCCATTGCCAAAATAATGGGTGGCGACTTAAATGATTTATAAGACCGATTCATCGGCACCATGATCCAAAAAGGTCTTAACAGCACTTTTCAATAATAAATCACACTATTCAATCATAAATAGTTTTCCGAGGTCCTTCCGGGGTTTTGGGATCTCAATGGGCGAAAACAGTTTGGCGACTTCACTGGGGATTTTGCACCCAAAATCCCGGTTGCTTTTAATAATTAATGGTTGCAATTAGGAATTGACTCTAAAAAGCCTACTATTTCTAAATAAAATTGGTTAGAAAAAGCCGATGAAAAATTATTAATCGTCCGTATGTGTTTAAATTCCTTGCCTTGTTCTTTCTAGGATTCTTGCATTCATATCGCATTCCTTGCTTCTCACCTCATTCTACCCGTATCACCCTTCGGAACTGGTGTTAAGTTTGACGGTGGATCTAGCCTAATCCTCGCGTTTTAGGTGCATCCATCCAAGAATTAACATTACTACCAACCGCAAGCCTAGTACCTTAAAGGTGCGTTAAAAGGAGTAGGCCCAATAAAGCCCGAATCCTGTTTGCGGAACCCAGACTTTGTTAAACTCGATAAGACTAAAGCCAATGCACATAGTTAAAAGCCTTAGTTACTTCCCCTAAGGTGCACCCGATTCTATTTGCTGTTGTTGTGCCGCATTCTGTGAATACCTAAATTTTGAGGCTCAAAAAGCCAGTTTTCCCGGCCGCGGCGGTGGCGGCCGCCCTTAAAGTCGCCTGTGAATACCCATTTATTTTGAGGCTCGAAGAGCCAATTTTCCCGGACTGCAAACAGTCCGACCGGACCAAAGGCCATTTTGGAAGTTCACCGGAAGTGTGCCAATATGGTACTTGAAATGTCCGAAAAATTATGAGGATCACGGAACTGGTCTCGGAATATTTTTTTGGAGGTCCGGAACTCCCGGAAAAGCCTCCGGAACGAGAAAAGAAAAAAAGAGAGGGGAAAAGGCCCACATGCCCGCCCGCGGGGGTGGGCATGCCCGCCCAGGCCAGGCGGGCACGCCCGCCCAGATAGGGCGGGCACACCCGCCCAAGACAGGCGGGCATGCCCGCCCAGCATGGGCAGGCACGCCCGCCCAAGCCAGGCGGGCATGCCCGCCCAGAATGGGCGGGCAGGGGCGCCCGGGGTCACATTTTTTCCTATAAAAAACGGCTCTGGGGCTCCGTTTTGAGACACTCAGTCTGTGTTGACGGACGCTCCTTCTCCCTACGCTCTTTGCGATTCTTTACTGCTTTCTTGCATTTTTTTTTTAATTTTAGTTTTACTTTATTTTTGTGATACTTGGTCACTTAAAATTAAACTAAAATTAATTCCCGTAACGAGGAGCTTAACCTGGAGTTAAGAAGCAGTCGACGATTAAATCAGGTACGTAAGTTAAACTTTACCTATTTAATTTTAGCACTTCATGCATGCTTCTTTTCTACTCCTAATAATTCTACAACTGCATAAATGCATTCATACCATCATATAGGCATGTAAATTGCCTCAATTAAAATATGATTAAGCTAAATGCCCGGTTAATTAATAATCGTGGCATTAAAGTTTAAATCCGACAATATTGGCTTGAAATATCTAGTCTCTCAATGGCTATGGTATGACTGCCTTTATTTCGAACAATTTTCGGCTTAAGTCCAATTAATCAATAATTGTGATCAAAAGGCCTTAATTAATCACGTTCTTCTGGCAACAATTTGCCTAAATCAACACTTTTAACCAAAGGTTTTCAAATCAACACATTTTGGCTAAAGGCCTTTTAAATAACCAAACTTTTGGCAACAATTGCTTAAAATCAAAGTTTTGGCAAAATGCCTTAAAACTCAATCAATCTTTTGGTTTTAAAACCGAAAAATCAATCATTTTGGTGACAATCGCCCAATCAACTTCATTTTGGCAATCAATTGCCTAAATCACTCTTTTTGGCTAAAAGCCTTAAAATCAATCGTTTTTGCGACAATCGCCTAAAAATTAATCATTTTTGGCAACAATTGCCTAAATCAATCTTTTTGGCATATAGTCATTAAAATCAACACTTTTTGGCATCAAATGCGTAAAAATCAACTCTTTGGCAAAATGCCTAAACAAAATGCACAAAGCATACACACACTCATGCATAAAGCATCCCATTCAAAGCCCTTCAAAGGAGGCCTATCGAACTACGCGGACTTTGATCTTCCATTCAAACGGAAGTACGTAGGCACGTTCGGGATTTCACCCCGAGCGGCAAGTCAAAATCACATAAACATTTTCCATTGGTCCAAATCACATCATCATTTACCCTGCAAAGCATTCATTATCTTGGTTAGTTCATCAGTATGACATAGTCTCGGGATCCATCTCGGGTTTGTACACCATGCCTTAATCATTGGGTTAATTAATCTAGTAACTAGGTTAATTAAAATTGGAGTCACTTAGGGTTTTTTCCTAGTTTGCCCTAAAATAATTAAACAAGGTGGCGACTCACACATCACGTGCATTTCTTCCTTAGTCACATGCATTCATATGCATTGATATTTGGGGAGGGGTTCACAGTTTGGCGACTCTGCTGGGGACGTAAATGTAATCTTTTTGCATAAGAAGACTACGATTGCTGCATAGACTAACCTGCCCTTCTTTAGGGCATTATTTTAATATGCTTTGTTTTGCAGGGTACCCTAACACGAATCAAGTGTTCTTTCTTTAAGAATACTTGATTAGGAGATTTGAACCAAATTGACAAACTTGATTAAGACATTTAAACTTGTTGATTTATTTGCACGATCGAGAATCCTTTTCTCCATTGCATAAAAAATGAATTTCAAATGAATTTCTTCTCTTTCTGTTCAAACTTCTGAGTCTGGATAGCAAGTAGCGCTGATCGGCAGGTCTCTTTGATTATGTCGACGGACAGCCAAAGCGTCCTCCCTGTTACCGCAAACCGCCCCTAATCCTTTTGGGGGTGGCCCATGGGTGTGCGTACCGTTGGACCCACGCGAAACTCTTTGTTTCACATGTGGTTAGGTATATCCATACTCAAGGTTCAAGGGTCCCTTATAAGCCGATTCTCTATTTGAGTCATAGCCTATAGAACCTATCCTTTAGGACTGTATGCACCCAATGATGTGAATCATATCATTAAACAGATTACGACGTGTTGTTATGCGCATTCACGACATATCATAAACATGGGGTAAACACAAGGAGAGCATGAAACACTCTTTTACTTTCAGTCATGCACAGTTGGACAAGAGAGTCAATTCACCTCACATCAGCTACCTGATACACCGACTACTGTACCTAATCCAGCTACCCTTATCCTTACAGGTGCCCACAATCCGAGTGCCTACCCAAGTGCTAGACACACCTACAGTGCTATCACCAGCTTCACCAGCTTCACCAGCTACACCAGCTTCGCCTACAACTCCAACAATCTTATCTGCACTAATGGCATCACTTGCTGATATCCAAACCCTCATTGAACAACTAGAGGCTAGAATGGAGGCCAGAATGGAGGCCAGAATGAATGAGGCACTAGCTGCCCAAAGGACCGCCCTGATAGCTGAACTGGGTAATGGGAATGGTAATGGAAATGGGGCTTCCGCTGGGGGAAGTGGACCTGCTGCCTCCAACCAGGGTCCTGCTGCTGAACCTACAAACCCTGCCCTAAACCTGGATGAGATGCCGTCTAAAACTGCCTCTGAGCTGGAAGCTCAGAGAATGAGAGAGAAACTAGAGCTCCTAGAGAGGTCCATCACTGCTCTCAAAACCCACAAGGAAGTGGTGGACATGGACTCCTTGTCCTTGTTCCCTGAAGCCAGGTTGCCAACTAAGTTCAAGATGCCCAACATGGACAAATTTGATGGAACCACTTGTCCTAAGACTCATCTGAAAATGTATGTAGGTGCTCTTAACCCATTTGGATTGAGCAGCGAGCTCCTTGCTCAGTTGTTCCAACAATCTCTTACCGGTGCTGCATTGAGGTGGTTTGTCAGCTTAGACCGATCCAAAATGAAAACATGGGAAGACATCTGCAATGCATTCAATTCCCAATACCGCTATAACATGGAGGTGGATGTCACTCGAAGAGAACTAGAAACCACCAAGCAGAAAAACAATGAACCCTTTTCCTCGTTCCTTACGAGGTGGAGGGCCAAAGCCGCCCAAATGATTAACCGACCTTCTGAACAAGAGCAGGTAGACATAATAATAAAAAACCTGCAGCCTGTCTACCAACACCAACTACAGACTCAGTACCTACTAACATTCCAGTCACTCATTGCCACTGCTACGAAGGTAGAAGATCTGATTCAAATGGGGCAACTGAAAGAAGACTCAGGAACCTCAAAGTATAAGAAACCTAGCCAAGCTGGCAAGGTCCACGAAGTGGCTAGCATCACCCCCACGAATCCTTTACGTGTGGGGAACATGAGAAATAATAATCAATCATCCAGAAGAACCTATACTGATCTCGGGATGCCGATCCTCGTGGTATTCCGAGAGGCTGTTAAGGCCAACTACATCAAGCCTTTGGAAGCAAGGCCACCACCAAATCCATTACCAAGGAATTACAGGGCTGATGAATACTGTGAGTATCATCAGGGGCATGGGCACAAGACTGAAGCGTGTTGGACGCTCAAGAACCGCATCCAGGATCTGGTGGACAATGGTTCAATTATTCCCAGAAGTAAGCCAAACATTAGTACTAACCCCTTACCAAATCACGGGGTAAATGCTATTATGGCTGATCAGGAACTGATCGATCCTTTCGAACTGTTCCTAGAAATGAATAACATCTGTGTTTTGGATTTGAATGACCTAGCCGGAGAACTTGATGCTATAACCAGGAGCGGGAGACAATATGAACCTTTAGTTTTGGACAAAATTCAAAATAAACCCTACCAGAGGGCAGAGGAGCCAAAGGAGGACCCGGTGCTGTCACAATTAAAAAAGACACAAGCTAGGGTGTCAATCTGGGAACTTTTGGCATCATCCTTTCCTCATCGCCAAGCTCTTTGCAAGGCTTTGAGTCAACTTCAGACACCTGTGGAAGTTAGCCCAGAAGTGCTAGTATCCACCCTCACCCAATCATCTAAAACACGAAGCATCGGTTTCTCTGATGACGATTTGCCCAAGGAGGGAGGCAGTCATAACAATGCTCTTTATGTCACTGTTCAGACTCGAGACAAAACCGTGCCCATGGTTCTCATTGATAATGGGTCGGCGCTGAACGTCTGCCCACTGAGAGTAGCCAGCTGTCTAGGGTTGGAAGAAACTGACTTCACTCCCTCGGACCAGATAGTGAAGGCCTATGACAGCACCCGGAGGGAAGTTTTGGGGGTTGCTACGCTAAAGTTAACGGTTGGGCCAGCTGTGATGGAAGTCCCCTTCCAGGTAATTGATGTACCGACTAGCTTCAACCTGCTTCTGGGCCGACCATGGATACACCACACTAAGGCAGTACCCTCGTCCTTGCACCAAAAGGTCAAGTTTCCTTACGAGGACAAAGTCATCACCATTAAGGGGGATGACTATAGCCAGCTCAAAAAGCCAAAGGGCCAGCCTCTCTTTGAGGTCAACCCTGAAACTGTCAATCTACCCCTCTCGGGATTTCAGTACGACACTGTGCAGTTCATAGAAGGAAAGACTGCAAACTCTCGAATTCTCTTTGATTTTGGGACGGTGCAAATAAACTGCATAGTGCCCTTGATGCTTAAGATGTCCTATCTGCCAGGAATGGTTATGGCCAGATCCGGGAAAGCATACCCCAAACTGCAAGCCTGGGAGTGTCCAGTGAATGAGGGAACCTTCGGACTGGGTTATGAGCCCACTGATGAGGACCGTGCTGAGAGGACCCGAAGAGGAAGGAAAGAGAATGTACAAATGCGGCCTTACCTATTGACTCTGAACAACTACTTCTGTAAACTGGGAGAAACAGTTCCTTACTGTGGCTTCCGAGAACCTTTTTGCTGCCCAACCGCTAAGAAGATGCTGCCTGGGTTGGAGATATTCTCAGATGTCTGGGGCAACAAGCTCGAAACAGTAACTGAGCTGGAAGCAAAAGACTTCATGCAGCCTAGTCTCTTTGACGAAGTTGCGGTTATCACAGGAGATGACGGGAATCGAGACCTGCTAGATCTGATCAAGCCGAACGAAGGACCTCTCACCAACTGGTACACCGAGGAGGAGCGCACTGCTGATAAACCCCCTCCCGAGTCAAACCTAGTACCGGAGTCTGTAATAAAGTCCTGTACTGAGTCCGAGTCTGACCCCGAGTCTGAAACTGAGTCAGAGTCTAGTTCCAGTTCCGAGTCATCTGTGTCGGATCTAGAAGATCCAGATTTCAAATTTGATGTATTCTTTGAAGACGATTCCGTCATAATTAATAAAGGCTTGCAAATTCTTGATTACCCTGCGTGTCTATCTTTCCAAGCATTTCCAAGAAAAAACAATCAAATAAATGAAATAAAAAATGAAAAGGAAAAAATAATAATTGGCAAAGAAGAAAATGAACATACATACATTGCATCTGATTGCATGAACAGGGAACAGGTCAGTGAATGTTTGAAGAAATTTGCTGATTGCTTCATGTGGAAAGCAAGTGACATCACCGGAATTGACCCAGCAATAGTGGTGCACAAGATTCCAGTATATCCAGAGGCTAAGCCAGTAAAACAGAAGGCTGAAAACAGAATGGTCCTTGAAAATCAAGGAGGAAGTTGCCAAGCAGCTGGAGAACAAGTTCATAGAACCTATCGCCTACCCGACATGGTTAGCAAATATCGTGCCGGTGCCAAAGAAGGATGGAAAAGTGCGAATGTGTGTGGACTACCGGGATTTGAATAAAGCATGTCCGAAGGACGATTTCCCTCTGCCGCACATCGACTTGTTAGTGGACCGAATGGCTGGACACGAGATGGTCTCCTTGACTGATCTTGCTGTCGGTTATAATCAAATAATGATGCATGAGCCAGACAAAGAGAAAACGGCGTTCACCACGGAATGGGGAACTTACTGCTACAGGGTCATGCCTTTTGGGCTCAAAAATGCCGGGGCAACCTATCAACGAATGGCGACGACCATCTTCCATGACATGAT
Source organism: Jatropha curcas (assembly GCF_041381405.1). Lineage (NCBI taxonomy): Eukaryota > Viridiplantae > Streptophyta > Magnoliopsida > Malpighiales > Euphorbiaceae > Jatropha > Jatropha curcas. Next base: position 21,861,969 of record NC_143161.1, read on the forward strand.
TCATAAAGAAGTAGAAGTATATGTGGACGATATGGTTGTCAAATCAAAAACAGCTGAAGAACATACGACAGCGCTTGAGAAGTTCTTCGTTAGACTTCGAAAGTACAATTTAAAGCTCAATCCGGCAAAATGTCTGTTTGGAGCTACATCCGGAGTATTTCTGGGGCACATGGTTAGTCGGAAGGGCATAGAGATTGATCCTTCGAAAGCTAGAGCTATTCTGGAAATGCCAGCACCAAGGACCGAAAAAGAAGTCCGAGGTTTCCAAGGAAGGCTACAGTACATCAGCCGGTTCATCAATCAGTTGGCCGATACTTGTGGTCCAATTTTCAAACTACTTAGGAAAGGAGTAGCAGTCAAATGGAATAAGGATTGTCAGGCGGCTTTCGACCAAGTCAAGCGATACCTGCTATCCCCGCCTGTTTTATAACCACCAAGGCTAGGAAAGCCTTTGCTACTGTACCTGTCTGTGACAGAAGAAGCAATGGGTGCCATATTAGCTCAACAAGCAGAAGATACAAGGATAGAAAATGCCGTGTATTACCTTAGCAAGAGGATGCTGGAATATGAGTTGAAATACAACAAGATAGAGAAGTTGTGTCTGGCTCTAGTCTGGGCCTGTACCAAGCTGCAACACTACCTCTCGTCTTACACTACACACGTAATCTCTGAATCGAACCCCTTGAAATTCCTTATGGAAAGGCCGGTTCTTGACTGTAAGATGGCAAAATGGGTGTCAGTGCTCGCAGCCTACGATTTAAAATTTGTACAACGGAAGGCAGTGAAAGGCGGAGCCTTGGCTGATCAATTAGCAGAATTGCCGGTCGAAGACCAAATGCCGGAAGTAGAATTTCCTGATGAAGACTTGTTGAGCTTGGAAAGTGAGGTCTGGGAGATGTACTTCGATGGAGCTTCAAACTACCATGGAAACGGGATTGGAGTCGTATTCAAAACTCCTTGTGGAGAATACGTCCCAATCGCAGTCAAACTAGATTTCGACTGTACCAACAACGAAGCCGAGTATGAAGCTTGCATCAAGGGGTTAGAAGCGGCCCTGAAAAAAGAAATAAAAATCCTTAGGGTTTTCGGAGATTCCAACCTGATAGTCTCTCAAGCTCTAAGGAAATGGAAAATTAAGGAAGAGCGGTTGGTTCCTTACCTACGACGCTTGGACGAATTAGCTCGACAGTTTGAGGAACTATCTTTCCACTACCTGCCACGCGCCAAAAATCAGTTTGCAGATGCTCTGGCTACTTTGGCCTCCATGGTTAATGTAGGGGGAGATCAAATCATCCGACCTCTGACGGTTCGGCTGCAGAAACAGCCAGCGCATGTCATGAATCTAGTCGATGACAAGCCGTGGTTTTGGGATATACAGAATTATCTCCAGAATGAAGCCTACCCGGAGAGGTCCAACAAGACTGATCAACGGACATTGAGACAGTTAGCATCATGAATTCCTTACACAATGGGGAGTCTAGTCCGCACATGCACGGGATAGCTTTGGCTCGGAAAATTATGAACCTGGGTTATTACTGGTCGACCATAAATGCAGATTGCGTGAGGCACGCGCGGAAGTGCCACGAATGTCAGGTTTTTGCTAAGCTACAAAGACAGCCTCTGGTCAGTCTAAATCCCATTACTTCACCATGGCCTTTCGCAACTTGGGGCATAGACGTGATCGAAAAGATCCATCCAAAGGCTTCCAATGGCCATCAATTCATCCTGGTTGCTGTTGATTATTTTACTAAGTGGATTGAGGCAGCTTCTTATTCCGTTCTGAATGCCAAGAAGGCAGCACAGTTCGTTCGTACCAACATCCTTTGTCGGTATGGAACACCATTTGAGATCATCACGGATAACGGATCTCACTTTCAAAGTGAATTTTCGGACCTACTGAAACAAAAGAAGATTCAGCATCACAAGTCTTCACCCTATCGCCCACAGACGAATGGGGCCGTAGAAGCTGCAAACAAGGCTATAAAGGTCATTTTGCAGAAGATAGTTCAAAAGCATAGAGCTTGGCACGAACAATTGCCAAATGCCTTGTGGGGATACAGGACTTCCATCAGGACACCTACTGGGGCAACCCCGTATTCCTTAGTATATGGCATGGAAGCAGTGTTGCCTATTGAGCTGGAAGTTCAGTCGGCAAGAATTATCCGGGAAAGCCAGATCAGCGAAGCAGATTGGGCTGAGAATTATCATTCGCAACTCTTGGGTATGGATGAAAAGCGATTGCGAGCAATCCACCAAACTCAAGTTTATCAAAGAAGAATGGCGCGGCATTTCAATAAGAAAGTCAAAGACCGGAAGTTGGAAGAGGGTTGTTTGGTTTTGAAGGAAATTAGACAGCCAATCGTAGACCCACGTGGGAAGTTTCGTCCTCATTGGACTGGACCCTATGTGTTAAAGAAGATTTTGTCAGGCGGAGCCGTCATTTTGACTAATTTGGATGGCTTGGAATTTGCTAATCCATGTAATTTAGATCAGTTAAAAAGATATTTTGTGTGATTGTAATTATTGCATAATGTAAGATGAACTACATTAGACCTGATTCTCTTTGGAAAAAAAGAAATTATATATCAGAGATATGTAGGCAGCCCTCTTTGGGTGCGGTCTAAACATTTCATAATTTCATTCTTCTTTGCCAAAAAAAAAAAAAAAAAAAAAAGAGGGGAAGAAAAAAAAAAAAGAAACAAAAACCCGCTAAGTCGAAAACCCAAAAAGGGCGACTTAGGCAAAAGTCGGGGCCCGCTAAGCTGAAAACCCAAAAAGGGCGGCTTAGACAAAAAGGGGGTAGCTCGCTAAGCTGAAAACCCGAAAGGGCGGCTTAGGCAAAAATTAGAGCCTGAATAAATAAAAATTGGCAAATGCTTGGAAAGTTCAAACGCCTAATGACAAAGTCAAATAATCCAGAATCAAGCAAGAGAGTCCAAAATAACTAAAGAAAGTGTAAAGCATACATCCAAAGATAAATCCAAAGTCCCAAACGAAATGCAAAACAAGAAAAAGATCACAAAAGTTCATAAGAGTCTAGGTATCCCGTCGCCTCCGCGGAGCGGCATCCTCTGAGTCTTCTACTGAACTCTGCCCAGCCTTGCCTGTCCGAGGGGCCAGCACAATCTCCTCATCAATCAGGGGCAGCAGAATCGCCTTCTGATCATCCACAATCATAGCCCTAGCCTGTGGCCGGCTAAGTTCTCAAATGACTTAACATACCCAACTTTCACCTCGTGCCTAACCAAGGGAGCATTGGGATCACACCCTATAATCGCACAAAATTCCTCAAAAAGAGGGCACATTTCTTCCATCATAGCCCCAAACCGAAAAACGTGAGCCTCAGGATCCCAAAATCTAATACAGGCTCGCAAAAAGTCCCAGTCAACTACTACACCCCGAAGAGTAATGACAGGAGAAAGACCGTACCTCCCCAAATTGATCTTTTCGACTTTGGAGAGACTCCTAGTCCAGCTGTGCATGCTATGGTTCGTCTTTTAAAAAAAAAAAAAAAAAAAAACAGAGAGAAAAGGAGAATGAGAGAAGAAAAAGCTGAAAAGTGCCTTTTGGCTCGATTTTCGAGAAAAGATGAGGAATTTGAAAAAATATATATATTTTCCATAAAATGGGCTGAAACAAAATCCTATTTTCTTTCAAATTTGATAATCATGCATACATATTTTCAGTACTAACCAAGTGCAGGTACAGTCAAAGTTCAGTACCGAAATACAGGTAAGAAAACAAAAATTCACATTTTGGCCCCTAAGGCCCAAAAGTTCACGTCTTGGCCCCTCAGGCCCAAAAATTCCCAATTTGGCCTTTAAGGCCCAAAAATTCACATTTTGGCCCCTAAGGCCCAAAAATTACATTCTGGGCCCTAAGGCCCAAAAATTCCCAATCAAAAGGCTAAAAGGCGGGTCCTCTGGACGCGTCTGATTCTCGCCTACAAAATTTGGTTTTCAGACAACCACCGACGCCCATAAAACATTTTTTTTTTATGGTTGCCGGTGGGGGGCAACTGTGAATACCTAAATTTTGAGGCTCAAAAAGCCAGTTTTCCCGGCCGCGGCGGTGGCGGCCGCCCTTAAAGGCGGCGGTAGCCGCTATCGCCGGCAGCGGCAGCCGCCGACGACAGCGGCTGCAGTCGCCTGTGAATACCCATTTATTTTGAGGCTCGAAGAGCCAATTTTCCCGGACTGCAAACAGTCTGTCCGGACCAAAGGCCATTTTGGAAGTTCACCGGAAGTGTGCCAATATGGTACTTGAAATGTTCGAAAAATTACGAGGATCACGGAACTGGTCTCGGAATATTTTTTGGAGGTCTGGAACTCCCGGAAAAGCCTCCGGAACGAGAAAAGAAAAAAAGAGAGGGGAAAAGGCCCACATGCCCGCCCGCGGGGGTGGGCATGCCCGCCCAGCCCGCCTGGCCTGGCGGGCATGCCCGCCCAGCTAGGGCGGGCACGCCCGCCCAGCATGGGCAGCACGCCCGCCCAAGCCAGGCGGGCACGCCCGCCTAGCCCAGGCGGGCATGCCCGCCCTCAAAGGCGGGCAGGGGCGCCCGGGGTCACATTTTTTCCTATAAAAAACGGCTCTGGGGCTCCGTTTTGAGACACTCAGTCTGTGTTGACGGACGCTCCTTCTCCCTACGCTCTTTGCGATTCTTTACTGCTTTCTTGCATTTTTTTTTTAAATTTTAGTTTTACTTTATTTTTATGATACTTGGTCACTTAAAATTAAACTAAAATTAATTCCCTTAACGTGGAGCTTAACCTGGAGTTAAGAAGCGGTCGACGATTAAATCAGGTACGTAAGTTAAACTTTACCTATTTAATTTTAGCACTTCATGCATGCTTCTTTTCTACTCCTAATAATTCTACAACTGCATAAATGCATTCATACCATCATATAGGCATGTAAATTGCCTCAATTAAAATATGATTAAGCTAAATGCCCGGTTAATTAGTAATCGTGGCATTAAAGTTTAAATCCGACAATATTGGCTTGAAATATCTAGTCTCTCAATGGCTATGGTATGACTGCCTTTATTTCGAACAATTTTCGGCTTAAGTCCAATTAATCAATAATTGTGATCAAAAGGCCTTAATTAATCACGTTCTTCTGGCAACAATTTGCCTAAATCAACACTTTTAACCAAAGGTTTTCAAATCAACACATTTTGGCTAAAGGCCTTTTAAATAACCAAACTTTTGGCAACAATTGCTTAAAATCAAAGTTTTGGCAAAATGCCTTAAAACTCAATCAATCTTTTGGTTTTAAAACCGAAAAATCAATCATTTTGGTGACAATCGCCCAATCAACTTCATTTTGGCAATCAATTGCCTAAATCACTCTTTTTGGCTAAAAGCCTTAAAATCAATCGTTTTTGCGACAATCGCCTAAAAATTAATCATTTTTGGCAACAATTGCCTAAATCAATCTTTTTGGCATATAGTCATTAAAATCAACACTTTTTGGCATCAAATGCCTAAAAATCAACTCTTTGGCAAAATGCCTAAACAAAATGCACAAAGCATACACACACTCATGCATAAAGCATCCCATTCAAAGCCCTTCAAAGGAGGCCTATCGAACTACGCGGACTTTGATCTTCCATTCAAACGGAAGTACGTAGGCACGTTCGGGATTTCACCCCGAACGGCAAGTCAAAATCACATAAACATTTTCCATTGGTCCAAATCACATCATCATTTACCTTGCAAAGCATTCATTATCTTGGTTAGTTCATCAGTATGACATAGTCTCGGGATCCATCTCGGGTTTGTACACCATGCCTTAATCATTGGGTTAATTAATCTAGTAACTAGGTTAATTAAAATTGGAGTCACTTAGGGTTTTTTCCTAGTTTGCCCTAAAATAATTAAACAAGGTGGCGACTCACACATCACGTGCATTTCTTCCTTAGTCACATGCATTCATATGCATTGATATTTGGGGAGGGGTTCACACATTCATTTCCGAGAGTTGATAACGTCAATCTCAAAACCCCCTGTTGGTTGTCGAGCTTAGACCAATTCCTAGGAAACAGATGTCGAAATTTATACCAATAGAATCCGTGTGTGGGAGAAATAAGGTTGGAAGGCATGCATTTCCCAACTCCCGTTCCCCTGTTTGATATAAACTGTACATATGTTGTGACATTCACGCATCACGTAACATTTTCTTTTTCAGCCATGCATTAATAAGAGCTAATGTTCGGTATGGACATTTGACCTTGATCTTGAGACTGGATTTCAAATTCGTTTTGAATAATATTATGCAATCACTTATAGTGAATCAATACCCAAAAAAAAAGGGAGATATAAGGGGGTTGCGATTCATTAGTCTTTTTACATTTCTCGCATTATTTGAAAATAAGTGAGAGATTACAAAATTTTGTAACAAAATAAAATGAAATCCTGCTTGGGACCATATGTTCCAAGGCAAAAAGTAAGGATGCAACAAAATAATAAACAATGACAAAAGTAAAGTCCCGCTCGGAAATTCTTTCATCCCGAGACAAAAGTTAGGGATTTGAGAGAAAATAGTTGATCGTAAATCCAAAAGGGACGGTCGACGACAGATAATGCCCGAAATGTTTAAATACAAAATAAGTTGTTGACGTATTATTCATACCGAATTTTTGGTCCAGTCGTCGAAATCGAGATCTTATTTCCATGCTGACCTTAGCACATTAGAAATGCATTTCTCATCCTATGTGCTTTCATTTTTACATGCATACATACAGGACCCCCTTTAACGCAGAAAGTTTTTGTCAGAATTGATCCTTCCCGGGGAACCGCTTCGAGAGTTTGGCAACGACATCCTGGTCAACATTTAATCAGAACATCCCCAATCCCCGAGTTTATTTCGGTCAGTTCAATAAGTTATTCGAGTTCATCAGATTCAGAGCCCGATTCAGATCCAGTAGAAATGGCAGATGACACGGGAAATGAGACCGGATTTTCGTAAGCTCAGATAAGGACCATTGCTCAGATTGTGGCCGCTGCTCTCGCTCAAGACAGGGCCCAAAACCAAAATACCCCCCCTTCTAGTAGCCAACCTGTGGTTGAAGAGAGGCAAATACCAGACCCTGTGTCAGATAATCAGACCTCTATGGGAAATACTACCCCTGTCGAGAATGATGTGCTCAAGCAACTTGCCGAGCTGAAGGAAAGATTTGACAAAATGGCTGCAGTAAAAGAAAAAGATCCGGTCATAAACTTTCACGTAATCGAGTATGTGTTGCACCCAACCAGCTCTGCCTCATTTAAGACTTTCAAACATACCATATTTGAAGGAGATAATGATCCTCGTTCTCATCTATTCGAATTTCTCCGAGTCTCTCAAATGAACCGGTACAACGAAGAAGATGAATCGGAGGTGGTATGATGGTCTAGATGAAGAGGTTCAGAAGAATTGGATCAAACTGCAGACTGCTTTTCTCAAGCATTTCAAAACCGATGAGAGTGATGAGTTTGGTTTGCGCGACTTGGAAAATTTAAGACAGAGGAAAGACGAGAGCTTTTCCGACTACTACAGGAGGTGGAGAACTAAGTTGTATAGAGTTCAGACAAGGCCAAAAGACAAAGAGCTGATCAGAATCTTCAGCAGGAGCTTGTTACCTTTCTTTAAGGAAAGGATGTTAACTCAGCCTCTCACCGATTTTTCTTTGGTTCAAAGTGCTGGTTTAAACATCGAGGAGCTGTACAAGGAAGAAAAGAAAAAGAATAGAGGGTTTTGCAACTACCGAACTTCTTATGGTGACAGAGGTGCCGGAGGCAGCAATCAGAACCAGTCGGGGAACAGTAATGCCATAGTGGGGGCAGTCAATGAGAGAACTAGAAGAGAGTTCACTGATTTAGGGAGACCCTTGAGCACAGTGTTAAGATCATGCATCAAGAATGGAGTGCTATCAAAGCTGCCAGTCGACCCGACTAAACCCGTGCGAGGGAGGTATATGGACCGAAATTGTGATTATCATCAGTGCAAAGGGCATTCAACTGATGAATGTTTCAAATTGAGACACGATATTCAGGATTTGATTGAGAATGGGAAGATTACCAAACCTTCCGACAAGAGCAAGCCAAGTACCAAGCACAATCCGCTTCCCCAATATCAATATAATTATCCATCCCGTAAGACTCAGTTAGGGGGATCAGTCAACGCTATCGGGAGTGGATTGCCAGAAGAGGTGATATTGGCCGAAGCGGAATGGGAAGAGCGAATGTGTGCAATGTTGAACATATGGGATGACTGCAGTAGCGATGAGGAAGAAAAGGTGCCAGTGAAGATCGAGATCGAGAAAAGCATCACAGTGCAGGTGGGTGATGTGCCGGAAGACGAAGATGAAAAGCTCCAGCTTACAATTCAAAAGAGCTTGGCCGACCAAGAAGAACAATGGTATTACAGCAGTGAGGAAGAAGTGAACGAAGTAGGGGTTCAGAGCCTGACCCGGAGTGGGCGAGTATACAATCCCAAGAGCAGTATGCAGGCTAAGGGAAAAGAGGTGGTTGTTGATGGAACAAAGAAGAGAATGACAGAGAAAGGCGGAGATGAGCCGAAAGAGAAAAAGAAAGAGGAAGAGGTAGCTAAAGGGCCAAAGAAGACTGTCGAGATTGGAGAAAGCAGTCAGAATAAGACACCTAATGGGATGACCACCAGTTCAGTACTGAGTCAGTTGTAGAAAACAAGAGCAGATATTTCAATATGGGACTTGCTGATAGCGTCCAACGAGCATAGAGAAGCTTTACTTGAAGCCATGACTTTCGTTAGGGTGCCGACCCGGATTCAAAGTGTTGATATGATCAATGTGCTACAACGGAGAATAGGCGAGGTCACTTTCTTTGACTCAGACCTCCCACCAGAAGGAAGAAACCACTGTAAGCCACTGTATATTCAGATTGCCGTCAATGGACGTGATACCCGGAACGTGATGGTGGATAATGGATCAGCATTATGTGTATGCCCGTTGAAAATGCTGTCTAAGTTTAAAATTGAAGAGTCTGAACTCGAGCCATCAAATATGGTGGTCAAAGCTTATGACAACACCATGAGGAATGCAAAAGGGACCTTTAAAGCGAAGATATCCACAGGGGCAGTGGAAAGCTGGGTAGATGTGGTTGTGCTTGACATTTTAGCCAGTTATGCTCTTTTGTTGGGAAGACCCTGGCTCCATCCTTTGGGTGCAGTTCCATCCACCTTGCACAGAAAAGTAAAAATTCCCTGGGGTACAGATGTGGTGACAGTCAATGCGCAAGAGGATCTGAGTGTGGCGACAGTGGAAGGTTTAGAATTGGCGGTACCGTTATCGGGTTTTCAAGTGGCAATAGTTGATGTGCCCCCCACCAAGAGCAAGAGTGCAGTGAATAAAATGAGTCCTTTTTCGAGAAAGATGATGAAGAAGATGAATTGGCAGTACGGCAAAGGTTTGGGCCAGGAGCTACAAGGAATGTTTGAACCACTCTCATCGGCATTGGGACAGCAAGGCAAGCGCGGATTGGGTTATTTTGAGAACCAGAAGAAGGAGAAGTATGAGATTCGATCTCCGGTCAGAGGGTCGAATATGAATCATATCTTCTTTGTTCCACAAGCTGAAGGAGAATTCCGAAGTAGAGGAAAGACTTATCCCGGCTTGGAGATATTCATGACTAATTATGAGGAGAGACTGATCAGGTCACCCGAGCTTTCTTTGGAACAGCTGGTGGATGGAACCGAGTTTATGGTGTGTATGACTGAAGTAAGCACCGAATCCGAGCGGTCAAAGCGGATATCTGAGTTTGAAGACTTTTAAGCTTCAAAGTTGGTGCAAGAGCAGAAGGCCAAGGCGCGGATCCTCCAGTCAGTTTTAGCCGCTGAAGATGCTAAAGAGGCAGAGAGGAAGGTGTTGAAGATGAAGTTAGCTGAAGAAAAGATAAAAGCTACCCCGGCGGAAGAAGAAGGTGCAGATGCCGATGAAGTGATTCAGGCGATAAGGGATACTTGTAATGAATGTGTTGAACAGGCAATTAATCCTGTATTTTGTTTTTCTGATCCTTGTTTTGAGAACACTATGGATGGTTTTCCTCTTTTATTTCAATCAATGGAAGTGAACTTTGACTATTTGTTTTCTTGTTTTCCTGATTGTCACGTTCATGGCATTGATTATACCACGCGCATATTTGACATAAATGCATTGCATCATTTTGCATTTAATTTAAGCACCACCGAAGATCCAAAAATAATCGAAATCGGATCAGATTTTAAACCGGAGCTTAGACAGGATCTTCAAGAATGCATTAGAAGAAATTCAGAGGTATTTGCCTGGAGTTATGCGGACATGCCAGGAATCGACAGATTAATAGCAGAGCACTTCATTCCTACTGATCCGAATGTTAAGCCAGTAAAACAGAAAAGGAGAAGAGTCAGACCAGAGTGGCAAGATAAAATTAAAGCTGAAGTCCAGAAGCAGTTGGATGCAGGATTCTTAGAAGTAGTTCACTATCCGGAATGGTTGGCAAATATAGTCCCAGTGTTGAAGAAAGATGGGAGGATAAGGGTCTGTGTTGATTACAGGGATTTGAACAAAGCCTCGCTAAGGATGACTTCCCACTTCCGCACATTGATGTTTTGATTGACAGTGCTGCCGGAATGGGATGTTATTCTATCATGGACGGATTCTCTGGATACAACCAAATACTGATGGCCTTAGTGGATAAGCACAAGACGGCCTTCACCACGGACTTTGGAACCTTTTGCTATAGGGTGATGCCATTTGGACTGAAGAACGCCAGGGCAACATACCAGAGAATGGCTACAACATTATTTCATGATATGATCCATAAAGGGTTGGAAGTATATGTAGATGACATGGTGATCATGACAAAGACGCAGGAAGAACACGCGGAGATGCTGGAGAAATTCTTCGCACGGGTCAAGCAGTATAACCTGAGACTCAATCCCAAGAAGTGCGTGTTCGGAGTGACAAAAGGGAAATTGTTAGGCTTCGTTGTAGGACCTAACGGGATTGAGGTTGACCCAGACAAAATAAAAGCCATTCAGGATATGGAACCGCCAAAGACAGAACGTCAAGTGAGAAGCTTCTTAGGTAAAATTCAGTACATCAGCAGGTTCATTTCGAGGTTATCCATCACTTGTGCTCCAATTTTCAAGCTATTAAAGAAGAACCAGCCAGTTAAGTGGAACGAAGACTGCCAGAAAGCCTTTGACCACTGTGAACCCCTCCCCGAAAATATCACAATGCAAATGCGTATGACTGCATGTGACTAAGGGAAGAAATGCACGTGAATGTATGAGTCGCCACCTTGTTTAATTATTTTTAGGGTAAACTAGGAAAAAAACCTAAGTGACTCCAATTTTAATTAACCTAGTTACTAGATTAATTATCCCAATGTCTAAGGCATGGTCTACGAACCCGAGGTGGATCCCGAGACTATGTCATGCTGAATAAACTAACGAAAGAAAATGAATGCTTTGCAAGGTGAGATGAAGTAATTGGACCAATGGAAAAAAAAATGTTTATGTGATTTCGAATGATTGCGACTTGCCGCTCGGGGTTAGATCCCGAACGTGCCTACGTACTTCCGTTTGAATGGAAGATCAAAGTCAACGTAGTTCGATAGGCCTCTTCTAGAGGGCTTTTGATGGGATGCTTTATGCATGAGTGTGTGTATGCTTTGTGCATTTTTGTTTAGGCATTTTGCCAAAGAATTTGCTTTGTTTCAGGCACTTGGTGCCAAAATGTTGATTTGAGGCTTTTTGCCAAAAGAAAGGATTTGGGCTTATTCTTGCCAAAAGGTAAGTTGGGCTTATTTGTTTGCCAAAGATTAATTGGGCTTATTATTGCCAAAAAATTGATTGCTTAGGCGATTGTCGCCAAAATTGAATGGTTTAAGGCTTTTTAGCCAAAATGAATTGATTTAGGCAATTGTTGCCAAAAGTTGAATTAAGGCTTTTAGCCAAAATGAATGGATTTAGGCAATTGTTGCCAAAGGTTGATTTAAGGCTTTTAGCCAAAAGAAATTAATTTAAGCGATTTGTCGCTATAAAAATGGTTAATTTTTCACTTATAGACAATTTGTTTGTCTAAAGCGATTAATTAAAGGCTTCTAGCCAAATTTCTTTGATTTAAGCGATTTGTCGCTATGCAAGATTAACTTTTCACTTATAAGCAATTTATGGGCTTTAAAGTGATCAATTAAATTGAAATATAGGCAATTTATTGCCATAAAAAAAAACGTGTTTAAGTAGGACCTTTTAGTCACAATCATTGATTAACTGGACTTAGGCCAAGAACTGTTCGAAATAAAGGCAATTTCACCATAGTTATTGATTAACTAGGCTTCTATAGCCAATATTGTCGGATTTAAGCTTTTAATACCACGATTATTAATTAACCGGGCATCTAAGCTTAATTTTATTTAATTGAGGCAATTTATTTGCCTAGTGGATGATATGAATGCATTTATGCAGTTATAGAATTAGGAGGAGTAGAAGAGAAGCATGCATGTAATGCTAAAGTTAGATAGACAAAGTTTAGTTTGTGTACCTGATTTAGTCGACGGCCACTTCTTAACTCCAGGTTAAGCTCCTCGTTAAGGGAAATATTAATTAAATTGGAAATTTAATGACCACTTAATAGAGCAAGAAAACAAATGAAAGCTAACTAAAATAAAATAAAATGCAGAAAGCGATAAAAGAATCGCAAAGAGCGCAAAGGGAGAAGAGAGGTCCGTCAACACAGACTGTGTGTCTCAATGGAGCCCCCGGGGCCTCTTTTTATAGGAAAAAACGTGCCCCTGGGCGCGTCTGCCCGCCCTCGAGGGCGGGCATGTCCGCCCTACCTGGGCGGTCATGTCCGCCCACTCTGGGCGGGCATGTCCGCCCGGCCTGGGCGGGCATGTCCGCCCACTCTGGGCGGGCATGTCCGCCCGGCCTGGGCGGGCCTGGGCGGGCATGTCCGCCCACTCTGGGCGGGCATGTCCGCCCGGCCTGGGCGGGCATATCCGCCCACTCTCGGCGGGCATGTCCGCCCGTCCTGGGCGGGCATGTTCGCCGACTCTGGGCGGGCATGTCCGCCCGGCCTGGGCGGGCATGTCCGCCCACTCTGGGCGGGCATGTCCGCCCGGCCTGGGCGGGCATGTCCGCCCACTCTGGGCGGGCATGTCCGCCCGGCCTGGGCGGGCATGTCCGCCCGCTCTGGGCGGGCGTGCCTTCTTTTTTCCACTCCGGAGGCTTTTCCGGGAGTTCCGGACCTCCAAAAAATATTCCGAGACCAGTTCCGTGATCCTCGTAATTTTCCGGACGTTTCAAGTACCATATTGGCATATTTTCGGTGAATTTTCCGAAAGGCCTCCGGTCCGGCCGGACTGTTCGCAGTCCGAAAAAAATAGGCTTTTGAGCCTCAAAAAATTTGAGTATTCACAGGCGACTGCAGCCGCTGTCGCCGGCGGCACGGCCGCCGGCGATAGCGGCTACCGCCGCCTTTAAGGGCGGCCGCCACCGCCGCGGCCGGGAAAACCGGCTTTTTCGAGTCTCAAAATTTGAGTATTCACAGTTGCCCCCCACCGGCAACCATAAAAATGATTTATGGGCGTCGGTGGTTGTCTGAAGACCAAATTTTGAGGATAGGCAGAGGAGGAAACCCCGCCGTTGGGCTTTTCCTTGAAATGAAATGATCGAATGCAAGGATTTATGTTTGCAATTTAAAGATGTTTTTGCCTCTTTGAGGACTTAAAAAGAAATTTTGCCTCTTAGAGGACTTGAAAAGATGTTTTGCCTCTTAATGAGGGCTTGAAAAGAGATTTTGCCTCTTAATGAGGGCTTGAAAAGATGTTTTGCCTCTTAATGAGGGCTTGAAAAGATGTTTTGCCTCTTAATGAGGGCTAGAAAAGATGTTTGGCCTCTTAGAGGACTTGAAAAGATGTTTTGCCTCTTAATGAGGGCTTGAAGATGTTTTGCCTCTTAGAGGACTTGAAAAGATGTTTTGCCTCTTAATGAGGGCTTGAAAAGAGATTTGTTTTATTTTTGTATTTTTCTTTGAGAACCAAGGGTCCACCTAAAGTCGAAATGATCAAATGGCTTGGTTTTGGATGAAAAATGGTTGGTTATTGGTTAGGGTTTCACCCTAGGTTTTATGTAGAAAAATAAGGTGACCATTAACCGGGTTACCCTGGGTTTGTGTAAAAGGGGTTGACGATGGTTGGGTTCCACCCTGGGTTGTGTATTTTTTTTTATAACATTTGCCCCTGAATCCGACTTGGAGGATTTTGCCCCCTGCTTGAGAGAATTGATGCCCTTATTAGCTGAAATAGAATTTCTTCTTAATGAAAGACTAAAAATTCCGTGATTACTTCTGTGATGGGAGAATGGTGAAGGTTCCTGTCACTTCTTGCCCCCAGAATGGTGCTGACCATGGAATACTTCAAAAACATTGGTGTTGTTCTTGTCCAATCGATTGAGGAATCAAAGAGAACAAAGCCACTTATATGACTCGAGGAAACGGACAATGTGGATGACATCGCTCGTCTGAAAGGATCGAAGAAACGATAGTCCGAGTGGAGACGAGGTATTAAAGAATTACCTCTCAACGATTGTGCTTGACATTTTTTTAGGGTTGTTTTGGAAACCCCAGGGATTGAATTGACATTTTCCTCTTTCTCTTTTTTTTTCGAGGAATGACTCAAAGAGTGACGCTTTCAAAATGAACTTTTGAGAATGACTCGATTTTTGTGACTCGTTGTGGAATGACCACTGGTGATGGAGACTTGATTTTAGAGACTCATTGGAGACTCAATTTAGAGACTCAAATTTTTCTTGTAGTGAATTTTAGCTCGAAGGAATTCAGTGGTTCCTGTAAAAAATGATTTATATACTCCCGAGAAGACCTTTGAAAGCACTTTTTTTTCTTTTTGCCTTAACTTTTGCCTAGTAGCCGCCCTTTCGGGTTTTCGACTCTAGCAGGCTCTTTGCCCTAACTTTTGCCTAGACCGCCCTTTCGGGTTTTCAGTCTAGCGGGCTCAATTCTTGCCTGAAGCCGCCCTTTCGGGTTTTCAACTCCAGCTTTTATTTTTCTTTTCTTCTCTCTTTTTTTTTATTTATTCTTCTTTTTTTTTATTATATTGGCAAAGAGAAAATGCTTTTTATGATGCAAACTTATGTTTGTGACCGCGCCTTCGTGGCTGCCTACGTATCTCCCAGAACTCTTCGGGGGATGGAGAGAATCAGGTCTTTTGTAGTTCCTTCCAGGATGCGAACTTCGTGCTCGGCTGGTGCGGAATTCATCTCCGGCTTGATTTCTTCGTGGGATTTCTTCCCGGCTTGACGTCTTTGCGAGATTCCTTCCCGACTGGATGTCTTTGCGGGATTCCTTCCCAACTTGATGTTGATGCAGAATTCATTTCTGGCTTGATGTCTTCGCAGGATTCCTTCCCGGCTTGATGTCTTTGCGGGATTCCTTCCCGGCTGGATGCAGAATTCATTTCTTTTTTTTGATTTCTTCGCAGGATTCCTTCCCGGCTTGATGTCTTTGCGGGATTCCTTCCCGGCTGGATGCAGAATTCATTTCTTTTTTTTTTGATTTCTTCGCAGGATTCCTTCCCGGCTTGATGTCTTCGCGGGATTCCTTCCCGGTTGGATGTCTTTGCGGGATTCCTTCCCGGCTGGATGCTGTTGAATCAACTTATTGACCCGGGCTCGTATGATAGTGATGACCCTAGGCGAATCTGACTTTGTTGTTGTAGTGGTTTTACCACTGGTTGACCGAAATATGACTTGCATTCATCACAAAGAGTTTTGAATACCCACATTGTGGTGGTAACTTGAGTGGCTTGAATGTTGAAGAAGCTTTTATGCTTTGAGTTTGTGGCTTCGCCATGTTTGAATTCTTGAGGTTAATTTGATTCTTTTTCTTGAACTTTATCTTCCTCTGAATTTGAAAATTATTTCCTCAATGGTTCTCCTCTCCATAAGGAATTTTGAGGAGACTCTTCCTTTTCTTTGTTTTGAGAAATGATCCTTGTTTATAAGGACACTCGTACTTGTGCCATGCTTGGCGCTCGATTTTCAAGGTGTTTGTTGTCATCCAATTTGTGGAAATGACTGCTTCTTTTAACTTGCTTTTTCAAAATGTGAGCAACCGCTTGGTCTTTGTCCTTATGGCTGAAATGATTTGTCTTCTACCCTTGATGGGCCGGAGAGCTTGCAGTTGACCCGTTTTTGACAACTTGATTTCCTGTAGCTTTGTCCTTGATTTCTTTCTTTTGTGCAGAAGTTCCTTTTGACCCATTTTTTTCTTTTGCTTGTTTGCTTCCTTTTGACCAGGGGTTCGTTTTGCCCCGTTTTTGCTTCCTTTTGACCAGGGGTTCCTTTTGTCCCGTTTTTCCTTTTGCTTGCTTAGAAGCAGCCTCTCCATAAAGAATTTCGAGGCAACTTGATTCAGAGATGACTTGAGTAGTGTATGGATTGCATTGCGACTTCGTGCAGACCCAATCCAATTCCAAACATAACTTCTTTATTCTGTCGCTTTTAAGCTCAAAATTCAGACGCCTCTCTGTTGGAGCATCTTCCATTCTTGGGTTTTCGGAGAAACCATTCTGGCCTTAACCCCTTCAATCGGCTTTGCCTCGGTACTGTTTGAAGTCTTGCGTACCCTTTGCTGGATCCTTTCCATGATTACCCTTCAAAACTTCCCCTTTGATGGTGCCTCTTAGGATGCCCCCAGCTTTGATTGATGCAGAGCAAATGAAAGGATGAATGCATTTTTCTTTGCCAATTTTTATTATTTTTTATTTTTTCATCATTTTTTTTTTATGTTTTTTTGCTTTCACAGGAAAGGATAGGGAAAGAGTATAAACATGATTGGAACGTAAACTGATCCCTTTTTATTGATAAGACAAAATTTGTGTACAAAAAAAAACACTTAGATTTACAAATTTGAATTGAATGAAGACTTGAAAAGAAACTAGACCCTAAAAGATAGACTCTAGGTGGACTGTGATGGACTAGGATTGGATTGACTGTAGTGACTTTGTTCTTCTCGATGCTTAAATCGATCAGACAGGTTGTTGTTGGTCTTGAACAATTCCTTTGTTCTTTTGGAGGTTTGATCTCAAACTTCTCAGACACAAACTTCATTCATTTCTAAGAAAAGTTCGAAAGGATCGAACGATTCTTGTTCAGCAATTTTTTTTTGCATTAATCCCATGGTTAGGCAAGGGATTGGTTGATATTCAGCTTGCTCTTGGGGATGATGGACCCATTGTCAACCAAGTCTTGTAGACGGTTTTTCAAAGTCCAACATGATTCGGTCTTATGCCCATGTCCTTGATGGTACTCACAGTATTCATTGGCTTTGAAATTCCGGGGCAGGGGGTTTGGTAATGGCCTTGCTTCTAAGGGCTTCAGTAAATTTGCTTTCACTGCTTCTCGGAACACCAAAAGGATTGGCATGCCGAGATCAGTATATTGCCTCTTTGGCTGATTGCTTCCCAAATTCCCAACACGTAAAGGATTCGTGGGGATTATACTGGCTATTTCATTTGTCTCACTGGACCCAGCATGATTCTGCTTCTTGTATGAGTATTCTTTGAGTTGACCCAACTGGATTAAGTCTTCCACCTTAGTTGCAGTCGCAATGAGCGATTGGAACGTAGGCAAGTACTGTGTTTGAAGCTGTGACTGGTAGACAGGCAGTAAATTCTTGATTATTATGTCAACTTGTTCTTGTTCAGAGGGTCGGTTGATCATTTGAGCAGCTTTGGCCCTCCACCTCGAAAGGAACAAGGAGAAGGGCTCATTGTTCTTTTGTCTAGTGGTTTCCAGCTCTCTCCGAGTGACATCCACTTCGATATTATAATGGTACTGCGTGTTGAAAACATTGCATATGTCCTCCCAATTCTTCATTTTGGAACGATCCAAGCTTACAAACCATCTTAATGCAGCACCAGTCAAAGATTGCTGAAACAACTGAGCAAGGAGCTCGCTGTTCAGGCCAAACGGGTTGAGGGCACCTACATACATTTTCAGCTGCGTTTTAGGACAAGTGGTTCCATCAAACTTGTCCATGTTGGGCATCTTGAACTTTGTCGGCAGTCTTGCTTCGGGGAACAAGGACAAGGAGTCCATGTCCACGACTTCTTTGTGTGTTTTGAGGGCAGTGATAGACCTTTCCAGGAGTTCTAGTTTCTCTCTCATTTTCTGAGCTTCCAGCTCAGAAGCAGTTCCAGAGGGCATGCCATCCAGGTTAAGGGTAGGGTTTATTGGTTCTGCAGCAGGTCCCAGATTGGAGGTAGAAGGTCCACTTCCCCCGGCGGAAACCCCATTTCCATTACCACCACCAAGTTCGGCTATTAGGGCAGTCCTCTGGGCAGCCAATGCCTCATTCATTCTAGCCTCCATTCTGGCTTCCAATTGTTCAATGAGGTTTTGGATGTCAGACAGTGATGCCATTGGTGCAGTTGGGGTTGTTGGACTTGTGGGTGAGAGCTCAATTGGTGTTTCGGGTACAGGTGGTCTTTGGAGGGGTACCTGTAAAAGGACATAATCAAAATGATTAGACTATAAGGTATTTTCATAGGGTATGTGAGATAGTGTGAGGTAGGGTAGTGTATGGGCGAGGTATTTGGTCATGACCCTTGTGATGTGGGGTGATATTGGTATGCTAGGACACCTAGGATAGAACTCCATGGGATGTGATATGTAAGGTAGAGTGTTTAGGGCTGGACACCTCGACTTTTCGAAAGACCCTAAGTTCTCAAAAAAATTTTTTGGGCCTTAGGGGCCAAAATGTGAACTTTTGGGCCTTTGGGGCCAAAGTGTGAATTTTTGGGCCTCTGTGGCCAAATTGGGAATTTTTGGGCCTCTGTGGCCAAATTGGGAATTTTTGGGCCTTCGGGGCCAAATTGAGAATCTTTGGGCCTCTATGGCCAAATTGCGAATTTTTGGGCCTTCGGGGTCAAATTGAGAATTTTTGGGCCTTAGGGGCCAAATTGAGAATTTTTGGGCCTTTAAGGCCAAATTGGGCATTTTTGGGCCTCTGTGGCCAAATCTAGAATTTTTTGGGCCTTAGGGGCCAAAATTGGAAATTTTTGGGCCTCTGTGGCGAAATTGGGAATTTTTGGGCCTCAATGGCCAAATTAGGAATTTTTGGGCCTTAGGGGCCAAAATGTAATTTTCCAGGTCTTAGGGACCAAAATGTGATTTTCCAGCTTTGAAAAGGAATGTTTTTTTTTGTGAAGTATGGGATGAATGCGTGAATGCGCACGACATCACAACATAATTCATTTTAATGGAATGATCCAGCATCATTGGGTGCATACTGTCCTAAAGGATAGGTTCTATAGGCTATGACACAAATAGAGGATTGGCTTATTAAGGGACCCTTGAGCCTTGAGCATGGATATACCTAACCACATGTGAAACAAAGAGTTTCGCGTGGGTCCAACAGTACGCATGCCCATGGGCCACCCCCAAAAGGATTAGGGATGGTTTGCGGCAACAGGGAGGACGCTTTGGCTGTCCGTCGACATAATCAAAGAGACCTGCCGATCAGCGCTACTTGCTATCCAGACTCAGAAGTTTGAAACAGAGAGAGAAGAAATTCATTTGAAATTCGTTTTTTATGCAATGGAGAAAAAGATTCTCAATCGTGCAAATAAATAAACAAATTTACATGTTTTATAATAAAGAAACGATTAAGTCCAAAAATTCTCCTCATTAAGCATTCTTAAAGAAAGAACACTTAATCTTTGCTAAGGTACCCTGCAAAATCAAGCATTGTAAAATAATGCCCTAAAGAAGGACAGGTTAGTTTACACAGCAATTGTAGTCCACTTTATGCAAAATGATTACATAAATCCCCAGTGAAGTCGCCAAACTGTGAACCCCTCCCCGAAAATATCACAATGCAAATGCGTATGACTGCATGTGACTAAGGGAAGAAATGCACGTGAATGTATGAGTCGCCACATTGTTTAATTATTTTTAGGGTAAACTAGGAAAAAAACCTAAGTGACTCCAATTTTAATTAACCTAGTTACTAGATTAATTATCCCAATGTCTAAGGCATGGTCTACGAACCCGAGGTGGATCCCGAGACTATGTCATGCTGAATAAACTAACGAAAGAAAATGAATGCTTTGCAAGGTGAGATGAAGTAATTGGACCAATGGAAAAAAAAATGTTTATGTGATTTCGAATGATTGCGACTTGCCGCTCGAGGTTAGATCCCGAACGTGCCTACGTACTTCCGTTTGAATGGAAGATCAAAGTCAACGTAGTTCGATAGGCCTCTTCTAGAGGGCTTTTGATGGGATGCTTTATGCATGAGTGTGTGTATGCTTTGTGCATTTTTGTTTAGGCATTTTGCCAAAGAATTTGCTTTGTTTCAGGCACTTGGTGCCAAAATGTTGATTTGAGGCTTTTTGCCAAAAGAAAGGATTTGGGCTTATTCTTGCCAAAAGGTAAGTTGGGCTTATTTGTTTGCCAAAGATTAATTGGGCTTATTATTGCCAAAAAATTGATTGCTTAGGCGATTGTCGCCAAAATTGAATGGTTTAAGGCTTTTTAGCCAAAATGAATTGATTTAGGCAATTGTTGCCAAAAGTTGAATTAAGGCTTTTAGCCAAAATGAATGGATTTAGGCAATTGTTGCCAAAGGTTGATTTAAGGCTTTTAGCCAAAAGAAATTAATTTAAGCGATTTGTCGCTATAAAAATGGTTAATTTTTCACTTATAGACAATTTGTTTGTCTAAAGCGATTAATTAAAGGCTTCTAGCCAAATTTCTTTGATTTAAGCGATTTGTCGCTATGCAAGATTAACTTTTCACTTATAAGCAATTTATGGGCTTTAAAGTGATCAATTAAATTGAAATATAGGCAATTTATTGCCATAAAAAAAAACGTGTTTAAGTAGGACCTTTTAGTCACAATCATTGATTAATTGGACTTAGGCCAAGAACTGTTCGAAATAAAGGCAATTTCACCATAGTTATTGATTAACTAGGCTTCTATAGCCAATATTGTCGGATTTAAGCTTTTAATACCACGATTATTAATTAACCGGGCATCTAAGCTTAATTTTATTTAATTGAGGCAATTTATTTGCCTAGTGGATGATATGAATGCATTTATGCAGTTATAGAATTAGGAGGAGTAGAAGAGAAGCATGCATGTAATGCTAAAGTTAGATAGACAAAGTTTAGTTTGTGTACCTGATTTAGTCGACGGCCACTTCTTAACTCCAGGTTAAGCTCCTCGTTAAGGGAAATATTAATTAAATTGGAAATTTAATGACCACTTAATAGAGCAAGAAAACAAATGAAAGCTAACTAAAATAAAATAAAATGCAGAAAGCGATAAAAGAATCGCAAAGAGCGCAAAGGGAGAAGAGAGGTCCGTCAACACAGACTGTGTGTCTCAATGGAGCCCACGGGGCCTCTTTTTATAGGAAAAAACGTGCCCCTGGGCGCGTCTGCCCGCCCTCGAGGGCGGGCATGTCCGCCCTACCTGGGCGGTCATGTCCGCCCACTCTGGGCGGGCATGTCCGCCCGGCCTGGGCGGGCATGTCCGCCCACTCTGGGCGGGCATGTCCGCCCGGCCTGGGCGGGCCTGGGCGGGCATGTCCGCCCACTCTGGGCGGGCATGTCCGCCCGGCCTGGGCGGGCATGTCCGCCCACTCTGGGCGGGCATGTCCGCCCGGCCTGGGCGGGCATGTCCGCCCGCTCTGGGCGGGCGTGCCTTCTTTTTTCCACTCCGGAGGCTTTTCCGGGAGTTCCGGACCTCCAAAAAATATTCCGAGACCAGTTCCGTGATCCTCGTAATTTTCCGGACGTTTCAAGTACCATATTGGCATATTTTCGGTGAATTTTCCGAAAGGCCTCCGGTCCGGCCGGACTGTTCGCAGTCCGAAAAAAATAGGCTTTTGAGCCTCAAAAAATTTGAGTATTCACAGGCGACTGCAGCCGCTGTCGCCGGCGGCACGGCCGCCGGCGATAGCGGCTACCGCCGCCTTTAAGGGCGGCCGCCACCGCCGCGGCCGGGAAAACCGGCTTTTTCGAGTCTCAAAATTTGAGTATTCACAACCACATAAAGAAATATCTGATGAATCCACCGGTGCTTAGTTCACCTAGACCAGGGGAGCCCCTAATCTTGTATTTGTCCATAGAAGATGCAGGAGTTGGAGCAATGTTGGTGCAGCCAGACGCCGCTGGAGTAGAAAAGGCAATCTACTACATCAGCAAGAAACTACTGCCCATCGAAGAGAAGTACAATCTGATAGAGAAAACATGCATGGCAGTAGTATGGTCAATAAAGAAGTTGAGGCCGTACTTTGATTCCTTCAAAATCACTTTTGTTTCCAAGATTGATCCTTTGAAGTATCTGCAGAGAACTCCTACTCTAGAAGGGCAATTGTCCAAATGGTTAATTCAGATGTCCAGCGTGGATGCAGAGTTTGTAACGAAGAAAACGGTCAAAGGCCGGGGTGTAGCAGAATTCTTGGCAGAAAATCCAATTACAAATGATGAACCTTGGGAATTGGAATTTCCAGATGAGCATTTACAATGTATCGAAACAGGGGCTTGGAAGTTGTACTTTGATGGATCAGCCAACAGACATGGAGCCGGAGCTGGTATTGTGATAGAAGCACCTAATGGCGAAGTTACCACAATGTGCAAGAGACTGTTGTTTCCGATCACTAACAACATGGCTGAATACGAAGCATGCATCATGGGAATGGAAGCTCTCCTTGCATCCGGCGCTAAGGAAGTCGAAGTGATAGGAGATTCTTTATTGGTTATTGAGCACGCCAACGAAAGATGGAAGGTAGAAGAAGAAAGACTGAAGCCCTATGTTGAGCACTTGTTGAAGAAAGCAGCACTATTCGACAAGATCACTTTCACTCACATAGGAAGAACCTATAACAGAATTCCAGATGCCTTGGCAAACTTAGCGTCGGCTTGGCAGGATTTGAGCAAGGTTCCGAAGAAACCATTTATCATTACCACAGCCAATATCCCGTGCTACAAAGAACATTTTATGAACCAGATAGAGTTAGAGGAAGAACCATGGTTCACGGATATTCTGAGGTATATGAAAGACGGTACTTTTTCTGATGATGCTACAAAAGAAGACCGTGCAGTTCTCAGGAAAATGGCTTTGGGTTATGTTCTAGCCGATGGTGAACTCTACAGAAGAACGTGGGATGGGATGTTGCTGAGATGCTTGAGTAAGAAAGAGGGAGAAGACATAATGAGGAAGGTGCATGAAGGAGTTTGCGGTACTCATTTAAGTGGCATGAGCCTAGTAAGAAAAATCATGAGGCAGGGTTATTTTTGGATACAGATGGAAGGTGATTGTGTTCAGTATGTGAGTCATTGCAAAGCTTGCCAATACCATGACGATAAAAGCCACTTACCTGCTGTTGAACTCCATCCAACAACTCCTTCTTGGCCTTTTTCTGCATGGGGAATAGACGTCATCTACAAAATCTCACCCTCAGCATCGAATGGTCATCAGTATATATTGGTTGCAGTTGACTACTTCTCTAGATGGATTGAGGCTCAATCTTATAAAACTTTAACCGCCAAGCATGTGGCTAGATTCATTGAACAAAACATTTTCTGTCGCTATGGTGTTCCTCATCACATAGTTACAGATAATGGTTCTCATTTTCAAGCTGATGTTGGTCAATTGCTTTATAGATATAAGGTTGAGCACCACCATTCTTCTCCTTATCGCCCTCAGGCTAATGGTGCAATAGAAGCTGCGAATAAGGAGATCAAAAGAATCCTGTCAAAGATGTGTGAAAGGTACAGAAGCTGGGCTGAGAAACTTCCTTTCGCGCTCTAGGGGCATCGTACTACCTTCAAATCAGTAAATGGAGCCTCTCCTTTCGAACTTGTATACGAAACGGAGGCAGTGTTACCAATAGAGCTTGAAAAGAAGTCTCTCAGGGTTTTGGTAGAAGCTGGTCTGACTGAAGAGGAATGGGTCAAGAAAAGATATGAAGATTTGGCGCTATTAGACGGAAGAAGACTGAATGCTCGATTCCAGGATCAGATGAGAAAAAGGAGGATTGCTCGTTTCTATAACAAACGGGTACATCCAAGGGCCTTAAAGAACGGAGATTTGGTGTTGATCAGGTTGTTAGACCATGAAGCCTAAAATCATCCTGGTGGGAAATTCAAACCCAACTGGCATGGACCGTTCAGAATTCAGAAGTTACTGGCAAAAGGCGCTGCTGAATTAGTCACCATGGAAGGGGAGCCTGTCAACCGGATTGTCAATCAAGACCAAATGAAAAGATTCTACGTCTGAAATGACGATTTCGGTTAAAAAGAAAATGATAAGTTGAAAACCCAAAAGGGCGGCTTAGGCAAAAATTAAGCTCGCTAAGTTGAAAACCCGAAAGGGCGGCTTAGGCAAAAGTTAGAGCACGAATATAAATAAAATAAAATTTTCGAGATCAACGCGTGGTGCTTAGTTTAAATTCAGAATCCATGCCATGCGTTCGTGACAAATGTGTGATTGGTCGACCAATGCCATCAACTTGACTTGAAGGAGAATAGGAAATCAAATAGTTAGAGCAAATGACCATTGTATTAAAATAAATCCCTTTCACTTCTGTATAATGATGGAAAGAAGTAAGATCAATAAAGAATTTGAATCTCAAAATCTTTCTTTTGTTCCGGGGTTGTGGTCAAAGAGTACAAGACCTCTCCTCTCTGCTTATTTAAATAAAGATCGACTCACTTGGTATAAAATTTTCTGGCTGTTGGTCCCGCCTAAACAATGAAAACCTTTAAGACATTGATCGGAGGGACGAGCACCATTTTCTCAGTGATTTCCCCGAAAAGATCAATATAAAATCTTGAATAAACCTTAGTACGCATATAGGTTCATGAATACATAAAGGAGTTACATTTGTTATCTTTTGTCTGATTTGTGCAGGTAATAAAATAGTCATCCCTTTCTTTGTTATTTCTCAGTGTAAGCTTTTATCTTTATTAAATAATTCATTTTTATGAGCATTTCTTTACTGATCCAAGGGGTAGGAGGCCCAAATAACTAACGTAACAAATAATTTCGAAAGAAAAGTTTTGTTGTCTGGTGTTGTCCGTGTGTGCAGGAATTAATAAAGGCAGAACCAGCAAATTCATTGATTCAAAGAAAGCAATAACAACATTTATTTTCGTAAGGGCTACCGTCAGACATCGATCCTGGCAGAACTTAACGTCATCATGGGGTAAAGAACTAGTTCACATACTCAGGTGTCACAGTGTCCTGCATCACTCCTTCACCTAGGTACCTGGTGTTTCGGTTTCGCCAACGGTCAGCAAATGCAGAGTCATGAGACCATTCTCAAAGTTATGAATTCTGGGAACGCGCTGTATCATACCGTATTGACGGCTGATCCTGTCTGGGAAATAGGCCATGGAACGGTCTAGGCTGGCGTACAGCACATAATTGAGATTCATGCTTCCAATAGTGACCAGCCTGATCCTCCACCAGGGACAAATCCACCAAATTGTCGGGTTATCCCCAAAGTCAAAATGTCCTCGAGTCCGAGACCAAAAGTTGGCAGGACCATAGGTTGGAATCAAACGAGCAGGGACCGGGAGAAGTAAGCTTAACTTGTCTAGAGCCCAGGCCTGCAGCAATATTGGACAACCGCGATGTGTGAATACCCAAATTTTGAGGCTCAAAAAGCCAATTTTCCCGGACTGCAAATAGGCCGGACCAGAGGCCATTTCGGAAATTTACTGGAAGTATGCCAATATGGTACTTAAAATGTCCCGGACGTCGCGAGGATCGCGGAACTGGTCCCGGAATATTTTTTGGAGGTCCGGAACTCCCGAAAAAGCCTCCGAAACATAAAACTAGAAAGTCCGCCGGCGACGGAGGCGGTGGCAATGGCCGCCCTTCACGGCGGCGGCGGCCGCTATCGCCGGCGGCAGCAGCCGCTGGTGACAGTGGCTCCGGCCGCCGTCCCCAGTGGCAGCGGCCGCCGGGCTGCCGGCCTCAGCGCCGCCGGACCCGGCGGCTCCGGCCGCCGAACAGTCCGATTTTTGCCTATAAATACAACCCCGAAGCCTTCTGTTTTGCTCACTCAGTCTGTGTTGACGGACGCTCCTTCTCCCCCACGCTCCTCGCGATTCTTTACTGCTTTTCTGCATTTTTAATTTTAGCTTTATTGCTTTCTTGTTGTGTTAATTGATCACTAAAATTGAACTAATTAATATTCCCCTAACAAGGAGCTTAATCTGGAGCTAAGAAGTGGCCGACGACTGACCCAGGTAATAATTAAACCCTGTGTATTTAATTTTAGCACTTCATGCATATTTCTCTTCTACTCCTAAATTCTACAACTGCATAAATGCATTCACGTCATGAATTTGGCAAATAAACTGCCTCAATTAAACATAATTAAGCTTAAATGCCCAGTTAATTTAATAATCGTGGTATTCATGCCAAAATCCGACAATATCGGCTAAAAAGACCTAGTTAATCAATAACTATGGTTAATTGCCTTTATTTCGAACAGTCTGGCTTAAGTCCAATTAATCAATAATTATGGCAAAAAAGCCTTAATTAATCACGTTTTGGCAACAAATTGCCTACAATTGAATAAATCACATTTTGGCAACAAATTGCCCGCGGTTCAATCAATTTTTGGCAAACAAATTGCCTATAAATTAGATTAACCACTTTTTTAGCGACAAATCGCTTAAATCATAATTTTTGGCTAAAAGCCTTCAAACAATTGCTTTTGGCAAATAAATTGCTTTAAATCAATTAATTTTGGCTAAAAAGCCTTCAAATAATCAATTTTGGCGACAAACGCCCAATCAATCAATTTTCGGCAACAAATTGCCTAAATCAATCTTTTGGCTAAAAGCCTTCAAATCAACACTTTTGGCAGAAAATGCCTAAAGCAATCAATTCTTTGGCAGAATGCCTAAACAAAATGCACGAAGCATATATCCCATTCAAAGCCCTCTAAAAAAGGCCTAACGAACTACGTTGACTTTGATCTTCCATTCAAACGGAAGTACGTAGGCACGTTCGGGATTTAACCCCGAGCAGCAAGTCGAAATCACATAAACATTTTCATTGGTCCAATTATGTCATCTTCCTTGCAAAGCATTCATTCATGGGTTAGTTCATCAGCATGACATAGCCTCGGGATCCACCTCGGGTTCGTAGACCATGCCTTAAACTTTGGGTTAATTAATCTAGTAATTAGGTTAATTAAAATTGGAGTCACTCAGGGTTTTTTCCTAGTTTACCCTAAAATAATTAAACAAGGTGGCGACTGATACATTCACGTGCATTTCTATCCTTAGTCATATGCATCATTATGCCTATGTTTTCGGGAGAGGGGTTCACACGATGATGAACATTGAAATTGGTGATATGAAGGGCGATATCCCTTACCCAGCACATCGTTTCTCCCATGATCATCATGAAGACAGTACGATGGTACAGTTGCATGTCACGAACAACTGTAAGAAGCCGAAAATCTCCAATTCCGGGTTGACGGTTCTTCATGAAATACATATTCAGCAACAAGAAGCAACAAGCTCGAATCCAAGAAGGATCCAAATCCATGAATAGAACCTTGTTAAGAAAAGGCTCTAAAGGAAGGCCTTGATCCGTGTTTATGCCATCAGGGAGGTAAACCGAACACAGGGCCACAATCTTAACTAGATTATACCTAGGACCTGGGGGCAAGGCCGGAGTTTCATTTTGTTCAGGATGATGATCCATCACGGCACTCATTTCCTCGTAGGTCGGAGTCACTTCAGAGTCTTCAAACCGGAAAACCATGGTGTTAGGATTAAAATGAGTAACGAGCCAAGACAAGAAGCCATGGTTAGGTTTTAGGTCTTTGAAATATTTCAACCAGGCAAGTTGGTCCATAGGGAGAATCTGCCATAAGTCATCAGAGATGGATTGGATGAGGGATGAGACTTGGTTTCTGAAGGCCATGGAAAAGGATTATTCGAGAGGCTGGTCTGTGTTAAACGTTGGACGTGAAGGAGGTGTGAAGTGAAACCCCCATTTATAGAAGAGTGAAGGGACTGATGAGCAGAATAACGTCGTTGTCCGACATAATGACCACTGTCAGAGGTAGTTGGAAGGACAATCATGTATGGACTACTCGGGTTGGTGAGCGCTTAAACTCGCATTGGTAAATAAGAAGGACGGTTTGTACAACGAGGAGGTTGAATCTTTATGACCGCATTAATCGCCCTGTCAGGTAAGTACTACGGTCCACTGTTGTTTAGTAATGGATATTTGTCGTATCTTATTTTAAATCCATTATTATTCCTTATTTATTTACTTATTCCATTTTTATTGCATTTATTTCGTTTATAATAAATTGGTCCATGGACCACTAACAAGGTGGACCGCTTTTGTGAATAGATGGGACACCATTGTTTCGTGTTTTTTGTATTTATGTTTTATTTTTGCAGGAATAAGACTTCGCAGTGATAAAACATAAATGTATATGATAAAGTAATTAAAGCAGAATATGGTGAAAATATAAATAATATCATAAAAACAATGATATAACTGTACAACCATCCAAAAAAAAAACTAATAAATATCCAAAGTGTTCAAAAATGTCAAAAAATGGATGAGACGCGGAGAAGGACTAC
Source organism: Jatropha curcas (assembly GCF_041381405.1). Classification (NCBI taxonomy): domain Eukaryota; kingdom Viridiplantae; phylum Streptophyta; class Magnoliopsida; order Malpighiales; family Euphorbiaceae; genus Jatropha; species Jatropha curcas. The sequence goes on from NC_143161.1 coordinate 21,890,631, forward strand.
CGCCGCCTGCGGCTCGGACCAGCAACAGCCGGATGGGGTGCAGATGGTGGTGCATCATCGGAAGCGGAGTCGTCCTCATCCTCCTCGGAAGAGTCGAGCGGGATCCCCTCTACCTCCAACCTCATCCGAAGTCGGTCTACTTCCGCCTGAAGCCGGCTCACGGCGCTAGGCTGACGGGACTGATGCCTCCGCAGTCTACCGTTCTCCAGCTCCTATAAAAGCAGACATATTTAAGAAGGTTTACCAAATAATAAGAAGCAAAAGGTAAATGTGTGTAAAGTTCATACCAACTCATGCCGCTCGGAGTACAGCCGACCAATGTAGGATCGGGCAAACCCGAAACATTGGCAGATCTCCTGGTACCTCTGGGCCGGCACCTGCAAACAAGAAACATCTGTTTAAAAGACCATTCAGGTAAAGTACTTCTAACTTTGTGAATTCAGTTTATAACTTACATGTGTAGTGTGCTCAGGATCCAGCTACACCGGAGGAGGAGCCTGCCGAAGATCAGTAGGAATGACGATGCCCGATCCCAACCCTAGACCGGGATCCAGCACCACCTCCATACTAGGTGGGAACGGCACATCACCTAGTACTACACCGGCCGGTCCAGCCGGAGCCGCCGCACCACCCGCCTCAGCCGCTGCCTCTGCTCGGTAGTGAGCCGCAGTCTTATGCGTCTTCCGCTCCTGCATTAAGTTACAGAGAAAACGATGGCATCAGTGATTTGAAACAGTGAAAATAGTAATGACAGTAAATAAGGCAGAAGATCAGCAAAGTCACCTGGATGTACTCAAAAATCTCGGGAAGCCGTGCCTGCATCGGAGAGGCAAAGTAAGAGGGGAAATCACCGACGGACAGAAAATCGTTCGCCGAGAAACCCCTGTACTCCACCTCCAAGTCCTCCCGGGTCAATTCCTCCAGGATACACATATGCCGAGGAGGGGGATGAGGTACCCTCCGCTGTGCTGGAGGCACCAGAGTGTCAAAAACTCTCTCCCCGAGGAAGTAGCGGTCGGCCCAATATCCTCGCATCAGTAGCCTCGACGGGGTGTGCAACTCTGCCACCTCCCGACCTGGATAGGTCCTCCAGGCCTCACAGTCCCATGGAGACAAGGACAGCTACAAAAAAAATAAGAGATCAGCAATTATTGTGCATTAAAATAAAAAGAGAGAGCTAAGCTGAGCGTTAAGGGGTTTCTACTTGCACTCACATCAGACAGCTCCCGGTCATTAAGGAAGCTCCGCCAGTACTCGGGATCCTTGCCACTGGCATAAGTGTGATGGCAGTGGGCCAGATAACGGGGAATCCTCCTAGACTCGACCGAGGAATCGCCACTCGGACCGCCCGGATAGATACAGTACTCTTAGGACCATACCTGCAGTAGAGGAAAAAATGACATCAGTAAGTTGAATAGTTCAGAATGACAAAACAAAAAAAATTGAAGGGCGAAAGAATGTTACCTCCAGAGGCCGGATAAACAGCCAGTTCGACTCACCGCTACCACAGGTCCAGACATCCAGACCGTGATAGAGATGAGCCAAACCGAGAGTGGCCCAGTCGAAGGATCCGACCTGGCTTAGATCCCGTAGACATGCCAGCACCGCCTGGTCTCCCTTATTCTGGGAGGTGCACAGCAGCTGGGACGAGATGATGTAGAACAAGAAGGACCGAGCAGCCTGGTCCCTCTCCTCCCGAGTATACGCAGGAGCAGCAGGTCGGGCCTCCTCCGACAACTCCCTCCAAGCCTCCAAACAGGTCCTGATCCTCTCGGCCCAGAATCAGAAGACCGTCTCGTAAGACATACACCCCTGTACGGTGTACCGGGTCTGTGTGGTGACACCGAGAAGAGAACGAACCAGCTGAGCCCCGAGAGTGGCTGTCTGATACCGAGCATCCAGTGGGGGAGCCGGACCAGTGAAGCGAAGGCCTGTAATGGCAGCGTAGTCCACGGGCGTGAGAGTCATCTCGCCGAACCTGAACACAAAGGTGTGCATACAGTCGTTCCACCGCTCCATCAATGCATATCGCATAGCGGGCGGGAAACGAGGCTGGGTGCGATGCAATCCTGCGGCGTAATCCCCGAAGCCAGCAGCGACGACCCGGGCTCGCATACGAGGGTCCAATAAGTCCCAAAAAGCAGAAGCATCAGTGGCCGATCCACCCGAGCGGGCCTTGCTCAGATTAACCTGTAAGGAAAAAATGCAATTTCAATAAATATGATACTAACAATTATTTATCTTCATCTATGGCAGGAAAAATAATGAAAAGACTGAATTCCAGTTTGAACCATAGTTGCATCACGCAACTACAAAGCCGCGTCACGCATCTTCACGGTCGCGTCACGCAGCTTTGCCCAAGTTGTGCACTTAGAAGCATAGCTGCGTAGCGCATCTCAACACTCGCGTCACGCCACTCCGCAGCTGCGCATGCAACTGTTTGAAATATGTTGCCCTAAGAACAGATGCGCCACGCAACCACAAAGTCGCGCCACGCATCTCGGTAGCTGCGTCACGCAACTGTTCAAGACTCTTCCTCGTTGACGAACAGTCGCGTCACACAACTGTTCTTCCAAAGAACAGTTGCGTGACGCAACTGTCGAAGGTACGCAGTAATTCAATTTCAACCTAATTTCACTATGTTTGTGTTGTTTTCATGCAAATTTTAGGGCAAAATCAAGTCGCCTAGAGCTACCAACAATACAATCTCAACAAATCAAGTTCTAACATAATGAAAAGGGGTTAATTCCTAAAGTTTAAGGCAAGCTAGGGTTTCTGACGCCTCAAACAGTTGCGTCACACAACTGTTCACACAGGAACAGCTGCGTCACGCAACTGTTTATGGAAGAACAGCCGCGCCACGCAACTCCTACCTGCGTGACGCGACTATTGACGCAGGCATAAACTCAAACAACAGTTCTATTGCTACAGCTACGGATCAAAAGCAGTAAAAAAAAAAAAAAAAAAAAAGAGAAAGGAAATTTTTTTTTTTTACTTACCTCGGACTGGAAGTCGCGCATTCGGCTCGTCTCGTACCTGACCGGGAACTCCGTACCCGGCGATGGGAGAAGCTGCAGCGGCCGTGTCCCGGGGGTCAATGGATTTTGGCTCACCGGCACCGGTTCGCCGTCAAAGGTCGGGATATCGGGTAGGGCCCCGAGGGTCTCCATCTCCCGAGTGTAAGCAGAAGCAGGGATTTCTAAAATCTGAGACATCGTTTTCGGTTAAACAGTTTAGAGAATTTTCGATCGCTTAGGGTTTGTGAATGAGTGAAACTGAATTGGTTATGAAGGAAGATACTTATAGTAAAGCAAGCTGGGCCCAAGCCCACTCTTCCAAGCCCAAAAAGAGCATTGGGCCCGTTATCTCGTTTCGAGCTCAATAGGCCCACGTGGCCCATTTCAAAAACCCACAACGGTCCACTTCAGCAATTTGACGTCGATGTGCGGCTCGTACACTTCAGCAATTTGATGTCGATGTGCGGCTCGTACACTTCAGTAATTTTTGTCTACTCACCGCACAGGGGGCAGGACATCAAATTGCCTAGATTACCCTCAGGTAAGTTTTCTTTCAACCACTGTATCATAAAAGGTATACTTGAAAACACAGATAACAAATTTTCTGTTAAATCGTTTATGCCGAAATTTTTGCTAAAATTTTTGCAAGGTGGATATTTTTGGTCCTAGGCTGGAATTCCGGACTGGGGGCAAAAGTATAACCTTTCTCCTTAATACAAACCCTTTTTTCATAATTAATGCATGGGAACATGTGATGTTCCAATATTTTTCTAACAAGAGGCAAGGTTCGTTTGCATACGGATATTGCTCTTTTTCTTCTGGTGAACAATTTTCAGGCCAACCGGTGATGGTTTTCCGAAGCCGATAGGTCTTACTGATTAGTGATGGTGCATTGCGAAGCTAATCAGGACAATTTCAATTTCCGATCAGTGATGATGTATTGCGAAGCTGCTCGGGTTTTCTCCCCCAGTCAATGATGATGAATTGCGAAGTTGACCAGGGTAAAACTGACATCTTTCGGGCCAATCAAACCGAGCCTCAGAGATGCTTTGTCAAAAAACCGACTGGAGCCGACAAAGCCGATCAAACCGAGCTAAGTAGGTGGCTAGATCAAAGTCCTTCAAGCCGATCAAATCGAGCTTTGAAGACTTTGTCATCAAATCAACATCGTTCGAGCCGATCAAACCGAGCTTCGAGGATGTCTCTTCAGATTCCACGGGAACCGACAAAGCCGATCAAACCGAGCTGAGAAGGTGACCAGACATTCAAATCCTTTAAGCCAATCAAATTGAGCCTCGAAGGTGTTTTCAAAGCCAATCAAACCGAGCTTTGAATTTATTCACTTATTTGATGGAAGCCGACAAAGCCGATCAAACCGAGCTAAGAAGGCGTCCAGATGATTAACTCAGCATCTTTCCAAGCCGATCAAACCGAGCTCGGGAGTGATTGCCTGATAGAAGGCGCGTCAATGGACCACTTTAACAGTAATTGTTTATACAATTAATGATAAAGTGGGGGGGCAAACTGTTGACGCGTAATTTTATGCCCCACCTGACCCGATGATGATACGAGGACAAGGGATAAGGTATCACAATAAACCAGAAGTGTGTGAACCAAAAAAAAATTGAACCAAACCGCCCAAAGGAGCTTGACCCGCATTAGGGCTGCGTCACGCAGGTAGTACCAGCGTGACGGCACTTATAGCTGCGTCACGCAGCTCTAACAGGGCTGACACCTCTGGCGCGTGCCCGTGCAACGGCCTGCACTGTTTGTATGGATACGCGGCAACTGTACGAAAAGTAAGTCGCGTCATGCAGCTCACGGGTGCGTCACGCAGCTTATACCCGCGTGATGCGACTATGCTCTGTTGCCCTAGCCATATAAATATAACATTTTACAGCAAAAACGGGACTTTTTGACATTTTTGCTCTCATTTCCTCTAAAAAGATAACCTTTTGAGATTAAGTTTTGGATTAACGACTAGAGCTTTTTCCTCAAGAACTCAACTGAGTAAACTTGAGAAAGATCAAGTCATAGATATTCTAGGTTTAAGATAAAAAAAAATATACAAAAAAGATAAAAGAGGAAAAAATAGGAAAAGAGAGGAAAGAAGAAAAAAAAAGGAAAACGATTTATTTTTGTGAAAGATTTGGGTGATCACGCTTCTGGGATCGTGAAAAATTATACCAGTGCATGCAATCCTCAAATCTGAGGGCTAGGTAACGATTCTAACTTCTCTTTTTCATTTCTAATATTCTATCTCTTAAAAATCTCATTTTCATAGTGTTTAGTTGACCTATTATTGATAAAACATAAGTTTGCCCGTTGTTGAATGTTCCTGGGTTAGTTTTAATCGCTTTTAATAAAAAGAACACATAGAAAAGAGTAGTTTGAAAGGTAGTTGCGAACCAGAGCAGCCGCGTCACGCAGCTACTACCTGCATGACGCGACTGTTCGTGTCCAAAAGCCTTTAGTTTGGGTTGGACCACCTGCGTGACGCAGCTGTTCGCGTACTCAGTTTTTATTTTGTTTTTATACTCTATTTAATGTTTCACTGTAAATAAATAATCAATATGTCTGAGTGTTTTGAATAAACCATGAACAGCTCCGTCATGTAGCTAGGAGTTCCGTCACGCGACTGTTCTTCATAGAACAGCTGCGTGACGCAACTGTTCTAGTCTATAGGACCATAACCAGAGTTCCGTCACGCGACTGTTCTTCATAGAACAGCTGCGTGACGCAACTGTTCTAGTCTATAGGACCATAACCAGAGTTCCGTCACGCGACTGTTCTTCATAGAACAGCTGCGTGACGCAACTATTGCAAATCCCAGAATAAAAGATAAGAGTTGCGCCACGCGACTTTTCTTCCGTAGAACACCCGCGTGACGCAACTGTCTTCCAGCTCCAGGCTATTTTTATTTATTTTGTCTTAATTCCACTTTATCAAATAAATTCCTAAGCTTAATGCGGGAAATAATCAATAATGGGCAAATTGAGTTTTAGTCAAACCAAGTCAATTAATCTGTTGTGATCATGGCATTTTGAGAGTTAATATTTACTATTTCCTTTTAATTATATTGTTAAACTCGGTTTGTGGCCCGCCTTTAACCATAAGGCAAGAGCGGGTCTTTTAATTATTTTTGCTATATATGGTGGATGAATGATGGATGTGATATTTAATTTATGAATGAATGCAATGAATGATTTTATTTGGGACGGTTAATTAATTTTCCATTTAGGAACTCGGTTCGACTTATTCGGGTTGGGTTTAAATAATTGGCTTTTCTAAAATAAAAATCAATTAGAAATCGTAGGTTAAAAAGAGGCCGGTTTTCCGGGCGTCGGTTTCCAACGGACCGACATACCTAATTCCCTTACCTAGAATCGTACTTGGTACGCCTGACCAGTTTTCTTTCAAATAATTAGGCCTTAAATAAATTGGGTTAAATGGAGTCATTTTTATAAAAATAAATTGGAAACGGTCCCATTGCCGAAATAATGGGTGGCGACTTAAATGATTTATAAGACCGATTCATCGGCACCATGATCCAAAAAGGTCTTAACACCACTTTTCAATAATAAATCACACTATTCAATCATAAATAGTTTTCCGAGGTCCTTCCGGGGTTTTGGGATCTCAATGGGCGAAAACACCCCGAAAACCCTAAGGACTTTTATCTCTTTTTCCAGGGCCGCTTCTAACCCCTTAATGCAAGCTTCATACTCGGCTTCATTGTTGGTGCAGTCGAAATCTAACTTGACTGCGATTGGGACGTATTCTCCACAAGGAGTTTTGAACATGACTCCAATTCCATTTCCGTGATAATTCGAAGCTCCATCAAAATACATCTCCCAAACATCATTTTCCACGTTCAAGAGATCTTCGTCGGGAAACTCCACTTCTTTCATTTCGTCTTCCACGGGCAGTTCCGCTAATTGGTCAGCCAAGGCTCCTCCTTTTACTGCCTTCCGTTGTACAAATTTCAAGTCATAGGCTGCGAGCACTGACACCCACTTAGCCATCTTACTATCAAGAACCGGCCTCTCCATAAGGAATTTCAAGGGGTTCGATTAAGAGATAACATATGTGGTATAGGATGAAAGGTAGTGCTGCAGCTTTGTACAAGCCCAAACTAGAGCCAGACATAACTTCTCTATCTTATTATACTTCAGCTCATAGTCTAGCATCCTTTTGCTAAGGTAGTACACGGCATTTTCTACCCTAGTGTCTTCTGCTTGTTGAGCTAGCATTGCACCCATCGCTTCTTCTGTCACTGATAGGTACAATAGCAAAGGTTTTCCTGGCCTTGGTGGTTGCAAGACTGGAGGAGATAATAGATACTGTTTGACCTGATCAAAGGCTTTCTGACAATCTTCGTTCCATTTGACGGATACCCCTTTCCTGAGTAATTTGAAGATCGGACCACAAGTATCGACCAATTGATTAATGAACCAGCTGATGTACTGTAGCCTTCCCAGGAAACCCCGAACTTCCTTTTCTATCTTCGGTGCTAGCATTTCCAAAATGGCTTTGGCTTTTGAAGGGTCAATCTCTATGCCTTTCCGGCTGACCATATGCCCCAGAAATACTCCGGATGTAGCTCTAAACAGACATTTTGCTGGGTTGAGCTTTAAATTGTACTTTCGAAGCCTAAGGAAGAACTTCTCAAGTGCTATGGTATGTTCTTTAGCTGTTTTCGATTTAACAACCATGTCATCCACATACACCTCAACTTCTTTATGAATCATGTCGTGGAAGATAGTTGTTGCCATTCTTTGATAAGTTGCCCCAGCATTTTGGAGCCCAAAAGGCATGCCCTATAGCAGTAGGATCCCCACTCCGTGATGAATGCCGTCTTCTCTTTGTCTGGCAAATGCATCATTATCTGATTGTACCCGACAGCGAGATCAGTCAAGGAGACCATCTCGTGTCCAGCCATTCGGTCAACTAACAAGTCAATATGAGGCAAAGGAAAATCGTCCTTCGGACAGGCTTTATTCAGATCCCGGTAGTCGACACACATTCGCACCTTTCCATCCTTCTTAGGACCGGCATTATGTTTGCTAACCATGTTGGGTAGGCAATAGGCTCTATGAACTTGTTTTCCAATTGCTTAGCTACTTCCTCCTTGATTTTCAAGGACCATTCTGTTTTCAGCCTCCTTAGCTTCTGTTTTACCTGCTTAGCCTCGGGCTACACTGGAATCTTGTGTACTGCTATTGCTGGGTCAATTCCTGTGATGTCACTAGCCTTCCACATGAAGCAATCGGCAAACTTCTTCAAGCATTCGATGATCTATTCCTTATTCACACAACCAGATGCAATGTATTTATGTTCATTTTCTTCTTTACCAATGATTATTTTCTCTTTTTCATTTTTTATTTCATTTATTTCTTTTTCATTAGGATATGCTTGGAAAGATTGACACGTAGGGTAACCAATGATCTGTAAGCTTTTATTGATAAGGACGGAATCATCCTCAAAAATTACATCAAATTTAAAATCCGGATTTTCCACATCCGATACAGAAGACTCGGAATTGGACTCTAACTCGATTTCAGACTCAGGGTCAGACTCAGACTCAGTACAGGACTTGGCATCAGGTCCAGACTCTAGGTTTTGCTCGGGAAGGGTTTTGTCAGCAGTGCGCTCCTCCTCGGTATACCAGTTGGTGAGAGGCCCTTTATTTGGCTTGATCAGGCTCAACAAGTCTTGGTTCCCATCATTACTAGTAATAACTGCAACCTCGTCAAAGAGACTGGGCTGCATGAGATCTTCTATCTCCAGCTCGGTTATTGCCTCTGGCTTGTTGTCCCAGGCATCAGCAAATATTTCCAGCCCGGGCAGCATTTTCTTAGCTGTCGGGAAGTAGAATGGTTCCTGGAAGCCACAATAAGGAATTATTTCTCCCGGTTTGCAGAAATGACCATTCAAAGTCAAAAGGTAAGGCCGCATCTGTATACTCTTCTTCTTTCTTCTCCTGGTCCTTCCAGCAAGGCCTTCATCAGTGGGCTCATAACCTAGCCCAAAGGTCCCTTTGCTCACCGGACACTCCCAAGCTTGTAGTGTGGGGTATGTCTTTCCGGACCTTGCCATAACCATTCCCGGCAGGTGGGACATTTTCAGCATTAAAGGGACCATGCAGTTTACTTGCATCGTCCCGAAATTAAAGAGAATTCGAGAGTTTGCAATTTTTCCCTCTATGCACTGTACTGTGTCATATTGAAATCCTGAGAGGGGCAGGTTGGCATTCTCAGGGTTGACCTCAAAGAGAGGCTGGCCCTTTGTCTTCTTCAGTTGGCTATAGTCATCCCCCTGAATAGTGATAACTTTGTCCTCGTAAGGAAACTTGACCTTTTGATGCAGAGAAGTGGGCACTGCCTTAATATGATGTATCCATGGTCGTCCCAGGAGTAGGTTGAAACTAGTAGGCACATCAATTACTTGGAACGAGACCTCCATCATAGCTGGCCCAATTGCTAATTTCAATGTAGCAACCCCCAACACTTCCCTCCGGGTGCTATCATAAGCTTTGACTATCTGGTCCGATGGACTGAAATCTGCTTCCTCCAACCCCAGACTGCTAGCTACTGATAGGTGTTAATTTCATAGTGTTTTTAATATAGTTTTTATTAGAATTTCAGTAAGTTTTTATTACTTTAATTTGATTTTAATTCACTTCTAGTATAATTGTATTCAAAAGCTTCCTTGATTCTTAATCCGCTTGATCTAAGAGATAATTGTAGGAATTTGGCACAGAAAAGAACTTTACAATGCAAGACACTTAGCTTCTAGCACGCCCAGGCCGTGCTAGAAGGCACAACCGTGCTAGAAGCTAATGAAACCAAAGGAGAGATAGAAGAGAGCACGGCTAGGGTGGTGTCAAAAGGCACGGCCGTGCTACAATGGGACCAGGGCGTGTCAAGCCTAGCACGCCCAACACAATTCTAGGCAGACTTCCAGAAGAAAGCACGCCCTGCCTGTGCTTGGTAGCACGCCCGTGCCTCAGGAAATCATTAGCCGTGCTACCTAGCACACCCCGTGCTTCACTAGCCAGACTTCCAGACTAAAGCACACCCAGCCTGTGCCATGAAGCACGCCCGTGCTGCGCAGGCGGAACCAGCGTGAACTAGATACGCAAATCAAGCTTTTTCTCACATAGGCCAACCTCGGGGAGTTTCCTAAACACACTAAACAAGACCTAGACCTATTTTGGGAGGAAAAGGAGTCCTAATCAAGAGGAAATCAAAAGCCTAAACTTTCATGATCTCCTACAAAGGATTTTGCACTAAATAAGGATTCTATTTCCTAAAAGGAATCAGATTCACCTCCAGGAGCTCTATATAAAGAGGGAAACTTCTCATTGCTGGGGATCTCATTTTTATGCAATTCTCTACTTAATTCTCTCTCTCTCCAAGACTTCAAGCATCATAGATTTGTGCCAAGAATCAAGGAAGCCATCCATATAGTTGTGACACAGTTTTTATTCTAAACTCTTCATCTTGTTTCTTTCTTTTATTATTGTCTTTAAATATGATGAATGATTCAAGTATGATTGAGTTTAATTTAATTACTATGTCCAGCTAAACTCTTATACTAGGGATTTGATGTAATTTAATTCGATTCCAGTTTATAATATTAGATTTGTTTTTCGTTGTTCTCGTTATAAATTATTATTGTGCTTAATGCTTCCAAGCAGAAAATTTCCCCTGGATTGAGTTATTTCAATAATCACATTCGAGAGAAGGGTTATTGATATGAAAAAGATAATAATTTACTTGAGAATAATAACTTGATGCGGAAGCTATATGGTTTGACTCAAGGGGGGTTTTCATAAGTTAATAAATTATTAAGTTGTGAACTCACAAAACAACCATAAAACCTAATGATCTGATTTATGTTTAATTTCACTATTAAAAGATAGGAAATTAAACTGGATTAGAATAGCTAACAATAAATCGGGAGAGCTTGTTAGTAACTTTAGGGTTGTTTCTCCTACTTGAACAATTAAAGTTGATTAATGAACTAATAGAATAAGCTGGATAGAATTAAGTGAAATCAAATTTCCTAGTAGCTTAATTCTCTGATTTCTTTTCACCTGAATTTTATGTTTGATCTCTTCTGTTTTTACTTTAAAGTTTATTTACCTTATAGCAATTCTCTCTTAATATCGTCTAAATAATAATAGGTTAACATAATTTTGGTAATTGATATACAATCTCTGTGGATACGATACTCTCTTACTCTATATTACTTGTTGCGATTTCGTACACTTACGAAAACCGTTGTCAGCTACCCTTAGTGGGCAGACATTCAATGCTGACCCATTGTCAATGAGACCCATGGGCACAGTCTTTTCTCTAGTCTGAACAGTAACGTAGAGTGCATCATTGTGACTGCTTCCTTCCTTAGGCAAGTCATCGTCAGAAAACCCAATGCTTTGCATCTTGGATGCTTGTGTAAGGATGGATACCAGCACTTCAGGGCTAACCTCCACCGATGTTTGTAGCTGAATCAAGGCCTTGCAAAGAGCTTGGCGATGAGGGAAAGATGATGCCAGAAGTTCCCAAATTGATACCCTAGCCTGGGTCTTTTTTAGCTGCCAGAGTACCGGGTCTTCCTTTGGCTCAGCTGCCCTTTGGTAGAGCTTATTTTGGACTTTGTCCAGAATTATTGGTTCATACTGTCTCCCACTCCTAGTCATTGCATCGACCTCTTCAGATAAGTCATTCAGGTCCAGGACACAGATGTCATTCATTTCTAGGAATAGTTCGAAAGGATCGATCAATTCCTAGTTAGCAACAATAGCATTTATCTCGTGATTTGGTAAAGGATTAGTGCTAATATTTGGCTTACTCTTTGGAATGATTGAACCGTTATCCACCAGGTCTTGGATGCGGTTCTTAAGCATCCAGCATGCTTCAGTCTTGTGCCCGTTACCCTGATGGTACTCACAGTATTCATCAGCCCTATAGTTCCTCGGCAATGGGTTGGGTGGTGGCCTTGCTTCCAAAGGCTTAATGTAATTTACCTTGACAGTCTCTCGGAATACAAAAAGGATTGGCATCCCGAGATCAGTGTAAGTCCTCCTCGACTGGCTGCCATTTCTCATATTCCCCACACGTAAAGGATTCGTGGGGGTGATACTTGCCACTTCGTCAACTTTGCTAGCTTGGCTAGGCTTCTTATATTTTGAGGTACCTGAGTCTTCTTTCAGTTGACCCATTTGGATTAAATCCTCTACCTTGGTTGCAGTAGCAATGAGCCACTGAAACGTTGGTAGGTACTGAGTTTGCAGTTGTTGTTGGTAGACAGGCAGCAGATTTTTGATGATTATGTCTACCTGTTCTTGTTCTGAAGGCCGATTGATCATTTGGGCGGCCTTGGCCCTCCACCTCGTAAGGAACGAGGAAAAGGGTTCGTTGCTCTTTTGTTTGGTGGTTTCCAGTTCTCTCCGAGTAACATCCACTTCTATATTATAGTGATACTGCGTGTTAAACGCATTGCACATGTCCTCCCAGGTCTTCATTTTAGTCCGATCCAGGCTGACGAACTATCTCAAAGCAGCACCAGTCAGAGATTGTTGAAACAACTGAGCAAGGAGCTCGCTGTTCAAGCCAAATGGGTTGAGGGCACCCACATACATTTTCAGGTGCATTTTGGGACAAGTGGTTCCATCAAACTTGTCCATGTTAGGCATCTTGAACTTTGTCGGCAATCTTGCTTCAGGGAACAAAGACAAGGAGTCCATGTCCACCACTTCCTTATGTGTTTTAAGGGCAGTTATTGACCTTTCCAAGAGTTCCAGTTTTTCTTTCATTTTCTGAGCTTCCAGCTCAGCAGCAGTTCTGGAGGGGATGTCATCCAGGTTAAGGGCAGGGTTTGAGGACGTCGGTGTAGCAGCAGGTCCCTGGTTGGAGGTAGTAGGATCCCTTCCCACAGCGGAAGCCCCATTTCCATTACCACTACCACTACAAAAAAAACTTCAAATTGCGACCGACAAAAGTCGGTCGCAATATGGATACCAATTTGCGACTGATTGGTAAACAGTCGCAGATTTTAGCGCGGAAAACTCGCGCGGGATTGCCTTTCAGTTTGCGACTGAATTACTGCGCATTTGCGACCGATTTTGAGACCGCTTTGCGACCAACTTTGTTTCTGTCGCAAAAATGGGCGCGTCAAAAAAAGGGACACAATCTGAGACCGAAATGAGATAAAATTGCGACCGATTTTTTGCGACCGCATATTTCAGTCGCAGATCGGTCGCAATTTTGGCGCATATTAAAACGACGTCGGACAATTAAAATTTGCGACCGATTTAAATGACATTTGCTACCGATGCGTCAGTCGCAAATATTAGGGCTTTAAACGCGCCCTCTTCTTTTCCTTTTTTCTTCTTTCTCTCTTCTCCTTCTTCTCTCCTCTCTTCTCCTCCGTCCGCAGCGCGCCTCCAGCCCTCCTGAGAACGCTCCAGCCACTGTGACGCCGCCACCGACGCTCCAGTCACTTCTCTACGGCGTTCGCCACCGTTTGGACAGCATTTGAGGTAAGCCGGTGACCATTTTATTTTTTTCCATTTTTTTTTTTTTTGCGATTTTTGTGTTTTTTTCAATTTATTATTATTGTTACTGTTATTACTGTTAATATTATTAATATTGTTAATATTGTTAATGTTGTTACTGTTATTATTTTTTTCGAAATTTTTTTTTTGCGATTTTTGTGTTTTTTTTCAATTTATTATTATTGTTACTGTTATTATTGTTAATATTATTAATATTGTTAATATTGTTAATGTTGTTACTGTTATTATTTTTCAATTTATTATTATTGTTACTATTATTATTTCGATTTATTATTATTGTTACTGTGACTGTTTATTATAATTAATAACATTAATCAAATAATGGATTTATAATAATAAGATTAACTAATAAAATAAAATATAATTTCATTTCATTAAGATTAATTGCATTATCATTAAATCTTTATATATGTCCTGTAATTATAAAAAAAATTAATAAGGATTTGAATTGAATATATGAGAATTTCAAAATGAAAAAAAATAAATAATTATGTCAGTTGAATTAAAATAATTTAATTACAATAATAAATATTTCAATTTATTTGGCAGAAAAATGATCATATTTAAGTAATGATCATATAATATCATCTTTTGTTATTTAATGAAAACATATAAGTAAATTATTTAAATTAAAAAATACAAATTTAAATCGGCATTCATTTAAATGTATTAAAAATATATATATAATTATATCAATAATTATACATGAATAATTTATCTATGAAATTAGAATAAACCATCAATAATAGAGGGATGGAGTTGGTAAAAAATCATACGTACAAAGATTCCAAATAACATTAAAAAAGAATTCTTTAAAATATTTAAATAAAATTAATTAATTATAGAAATATAAAATTATAGTAATAAACAAACAACAAAAGATTCCCAAACGTAATTGGTTACCTGGATGAGGAAAGTATTGATTTTTGGGGGATTCTATTAGCATATTTACATCAATATGATAAATATTTTTTATTATTAATTTTTAATAATTGTTAAATTATGAAATAATGTGGCACCAACTCTTATTTAATAATTATGTCACTTTCAGAAATTATTTCGCAAGTCTAACCATCTTACGTCAAATATAAGATAAAAATACGTTGAACACAACAAATATATATATAATTTATTTGTCATTCTCAATAATAAACTTACTTGTCATTGTTGTTACAGTTGCATTGACAAAAGTGGTGTTTTGTTAATTTATTTTTTAATAATTTCCACCGTTTCTAATGGATAACGACAACTTGTTTGAAAATGCTTTCATTATATTTCAATTAAAATATTTTATAAAATAATTTTAACATTATAAGTTAAATAAAAAAAGAAAAAGTTAAACGGCTAGTTAACAAGAAAAGATAGAGGTGGGCTCATTGGGGCCCAATTTAATAAGGCGATGGTTTAAAGGGCCCAAAGAATTATGGGCTTTTATAAATACGCGTTGTTTAGTTATAGTAATTATCAACATGTACTTGCTCCACTACTGCCTAAGTTAAAATTAAAAAGAAACCCTCACTAGAATTGAATTTTGCGTTTTAGGTTAATTGAAATTGAATTTGAATCAGGGTTGTGATAATTGTAATGAGTGCTGCAGTTTTTTATCCTAACGTGCAACTTTGTTGTGATAATTGTTGTTTGAGCAAGTCCTGTTAATGATGAGTTTGGATTGGAGGCCTAGTAGTGGCCATTTTGCCTTTGGAGAATGTTGATATGTTATAGAAGTGTTTATTGAAGTGTCTTTCTATTTGAGATTTGATAGTGTTGTGCCGAAATGCTGCCGAATTTTTTTCAATAAATTCAATATGTAGAATAGTACACTTACCTTTATATATATATATATATATATATATATATATATATATATATATATAACCTTTGTATTGAATAAATGAACTTAGTTATTTTACATTTATCTATAGTTCCCCCTTATTATAGAAATAACCTTAGTTAGTTATAAGTGTAACTTGAACATTATATTAGTGGCATGTTTTAAGGCTAGATCAGACTAATGCAATTACATATAATTTACCCTTGATAAACACATTGTTAATTAGGTAACAAAAATGCAAAATAATCGAGATTGGATGTACTGGAGGTTCGAGGTCAATGGGATATTAAGACAAGAGTTCCTACACAGATTGGAGGCGTTTATACAGTTTGCAGTTGGTAATCCCAGTTTTATGGATGGGAATAAGTTGAGGTGTCCATGTAATCACAAGAAGTGTCGAAATCGAGCCTTCTTAGACATCGATACAGTGAAACTTCATTTGTGCAAAAATGGGTTCGTGGAAAATTATTACGAATGGATACATCATGGTGAATCTCGAGTTGCCAGTGGGTCAGGCCACTCCATTCCGGTAAGTTTAGAAGTTCAGCCTTATCAATTTCTGTATGGTAATCAATGCAATGATATGGTAATCGATGCGAGTAGAGTACAATTTGATTGGGATAATATGGAGGAATCGCCAAATGTAGCAGCACAACAATTGTTTGACATGCTAAGTGCAGCTAACATTGAACTGTGGCCTGGATGCAAGAATCATTCAGTTCTGTCTGTTGTTGCACGATTACTACACATGAAAGCAAAGCACCATTTTTTAGAAAGGTGTTACGATGATTTTGTTCAGTTAGCAAAAGAAATGTTGCCTGAAGGCCATTCAATGGTTGATAATTTTTATCAGACAAAAAAATTAGTTCGGGGATTGGGACTACCGGTAGAAAAGATTGATTGCTGCCGTAATAATTGTATGATATTCTGGGGTGTTGACTCGGAATTCAGAGAATGCAAGTTTTGTAATCTTCCAAGATATCAACGGCGCGGTCAAGGGACTGGTAGAGTACAAAGGGAGAAGGCTTTCAAGAAGATGTATTATTTCCCTCTTGTTCCTCGCCTTCAAAGGTTATATGCATCAAAGGCGACAGCTGAACACATGACATGGCATGCTTTGCATGAATATGAGGATGGTATAATGACTCATCCGTCTGACTCTGAAGCGTGGAAACATTTTGATAACATTCATCCTCTGTTTGCTGCTGAAATAAGAAACGTGAGATTGGGGCTTTGTACTGATGGGTTTCAGCCGTTTGGCCAATCAGGACAACAATATTCATCATGGCCTATCATTGTCACACCATATAATCTACCACCGACAATGTGTATGAAAGATGAATATATGTTTTTGTGTGTTATTGTTCCTGGGCCTACTAATCCAAAACATAAAATTTATGTGTTTCTGCAGCCTTTGATGGCCGAACTTAATTATTTATGGGAATATGGGGTTCAAACATTCGATATTTCGACCAATCAGAATTTCATAATGCGAGCTGCTTTGCTTTGGACCATCAGTGATTTTCCAGCATTTGGAATGTTATCTGGGTGGAGTACCGCTGGCAAATTGGCTTGTCCTCATTGCATGGAAAACACTAATGCATTTACACTAAAGAATGGAGGTAAACAATGTTGGTTTGATTGTCATCGCAAATTCTTACCAGAATCTCACCCTTGGAGGAGAAATCGACAATGCTTTAGAAAGAACACGACTATTGTTGAACCCCCTCCACCTGTGAAGTCTGGAGCAGAAATATTACAAGAAATTGAAGATTTGGGGCTTATGAAAGTTACTGAGTTGGGTGCAGATGAGGTAAATAAAATAATTGGCAGGAATAGCGGGTGGAAAAAGCGAAGCATCTTCTGGGATTTGCCATACTGGAGTTCACTTCTTATTCGTCATAACCTTGATGTCATGCACATAGAAAAAAATGTGTTTGAAAATCTGTTCAACACTGTCATGAACATTGAAGGGAAAACCAAGGATAATGCAAAAGCAAGAGCGGACATGAAGGAAATTTGTCGTCGACCAGAACTCGAGCAAACTGTACTTACTGGTAAGTTTCCGAAGGCATGTTATTGTTTAGATAAACCCCAAAGGCAATTATTGTGCGAATGGTTACGATCATTAAGGTTTCCAGATGGCTACTGTTCAAATATGGGTAGATGTGTGGACATGAGGAAGTACAGATTGTTTGGCATGAAAAGCCATGACTGCCATGTTTTCATGCAAAGATTGATTCCTGTGGCATTCCGAGAATTATTACCAGGAAAAATTTGGGAAGCAATGACAGAATTGAGTCTGTTTTTCAAGGAATTGACGATGACTGTTATCCGATGCGATGATATGGACCAATTAGCGCGAGAAATCCCAATTGTGATGTGCAAGTTGGAGAGAATTTTTCCACCCGGCTTCTTTGATTCTATGGAACATCTGCCGGTTCATTTGCCCTATGAATGTCGTTTAGCAGGACCGGTACAATATCGATGGATGTATCCATTTGAGAGGTGATTCACTAACATCTCATTCTAATGATTACATCATTTATTTGAACTTATACTTACATATTGGCATTGTACAATCACAGACACCTGCAGAAAATTAAAAAGAATGTGCGCAATAAGGCAAAGGTTGAGGGATCCATTTGCAATGCATATTTGGTTGAAGAAGCTTCCACATTCTGTTCGCACTACTTTGACCAACATGTTTTCACCAAGCATCGGAGAGTGCCACGTAACGATGACGGAGGAGATCGCGTTCAATCTGAGTTTGAAGGAAATCTAAAAATTTTCACCTACCCTGGGCGTACGATTGGTAAATCAAAAAAAGACGATTGACTGATGCAGAGATACAAGCGGCTCAAACCTATATTTTATTGAATTGCGAAGAGATCACACCATATGTACAGTAAGTATAAATAATGTAAACATTCTAGACTTGATGTTGGCCGTTGTTAAAGTATACTTATGCTAATATGGTTCGTTCATAAATAGGGAATATATCAATCTTCTGCGGCTTCAAAATCTCAATTTGACTGATACTGCAGTTGATGCAAAGCTGGACACGGAATTTGCAGAATGGTTCAAATATTATGTAAGTTACTTTCAATGTACACAACACGGAATGTACATTTATTAAATTTGACTCATGTCATTACTATTTCCCATAGGCTCGAAGCTCGGGAAGCGATATTCGTAACAGATTTATTACGGATCTGGCAAAGGGGCCATTACCGGTTGCTAATGCCTACTCTGGCTACTTTGTAAACGGTTACAAGTTTCACACTGAGGGTTATGGGAGAAGCAGAAAGACAATGAACAGCGGTGTGTGCATAAAGGGATCAAACTACAGTGACGTGTCAAACGATTTTTATGGGAAATTGGTTGAGGTTTTGGAGTTAGAATATCCAGGCCTACCAATGAAGTGCACAATCTTATTCAAATGTGAATGGTTTGATCCTACGCCAAACATTGGCACGAAGGTTCATCCTAAGTATAATCTGGTTGATATTAATCAAAGAAGAAGATATACAAAGTATGAACCGTTTGTTTTGGCAATGCAAGCTGCACAAGTGTACTATGTCCCATATCCATCGTTTAAACGAGATAGATGCGATTGGATGGCAGTGTGTAAAATCAAGGCTAGATCAGTTGTTCATGCACTTGAAACGAAACAGTCTTCTTCACTCGCAGTATCGGAGGCATTTCAAGAAGTTAGGGTTGAAACGCAACCGATGCAAGTTGTTGAAGATTTAACAGATAGGTTGGATGATGAAAGCCGATCTTATGTTGAAATAGGAGCATCAGATGATGAAGAGGAAGAAGATCAAATCATCATGGGTACCTCAGAAGACGAATATGAAGAAGAGGAAGCTGATGAAGAGGAGGAGGAAGCAGATGATATTGAAGACACTTAAAACTTAGAGCAATTTTACTGTTAGAAATTGATAAATGTATATGCAATTAATATTATTAATGAAGAATTTCAATGGTATTCACTTTGTTTACTCGTATTTACCACATGTTCTACAATTCATATAATTGTATAAATTCATTTTATCTAGGTTCTGATATCTGCAGTACAGATGGCTAGAGGCAGAGCGTTTGATTCTGACGCGTCCGGCAGTGGTTCGCGTGGAGGTCGTGTACCTGGACGCAGTGCCCGTGGACGAGTAGGGTCGATCCCTCATCCTTCGTCAGGTACGTCTGGGGCTTCGTCATCTGCTCAGCGACCGGTACTGCCGCCATCACATCCTTCTTCAGGTACGTCTGGGGCTTCATCCTCTGCTCAGCGTCCAGTACTGCTGCCATCACAGCCTTCTGCTCCTTCCTCTTCTACCCCCGTTTCTGGACCATTACAGACTCCAGCAGCTGCACAGTCACCCACTGTGCAAGGTAATCATAAATGTCATAACTGTCATTTTAATTATATATTAATTATCTAGAAATGTATAACATTTGTCATTTATTTTGCAGCTTCATCAGATCCACGTATCACCCTCAGTTTGGTAGCGGGACAGTAAGTACTTATTCAGATTTTCTGTAGGCATATTTTGTAATTATATTTTGTACTTGTTCATCTCTGTGATGCTTTCGTGTAATTATATTTCACTTCTGTTTTTTTTTTCAGCATATATCCATCTTCTCGAGCAGCGAGGCAAATTTTGAAGATAATCAAGCTACAGCTGCATAAAGAAGGATACACATGGGATGCCGTACCACAAGAGGCGAGAGACTTTTATTGGGAGGAGTTCTAGGTACTCTTTGGTTTAAGTTATATCATCATTCAATGTTTACAATTCAAGATAAATCCTTAGTGTTTAAACGCTATATTTCATTTTTTTGCAGAAACATTTCATATGGGACGAGGCCATTACAGCTATGTTGAAAGTAGCCTGGGAGAAGATATGCGCCGATCGATACGCTGACTTCACGTATAGGATGAGAAAAAGCGGTAAGAAGCAGCAGTGCGTGTCTCAGGAGATATGGGAGAGCTGGCAAAAGGCTTGGGAGGATCCTGCATTCAAGAGAAAGCGGGAGATATTTGCACAAAACAGGCGCAGTGAGACTGGCGGTGATGGAGCAGGACCTTCGCGACACACAGGCGGATCTATATCTGCTATAGAGACAGCTCGATTATTAGTAAGTGACCTAGTCCATTTACAATACACTGATGTTTAATGAAAGTACATTATATATATTAATATATCATGAATAAAAATTTATTACAGGCTAAAGAATTAGGTCGTGAGCCCACACCGATGGAGGTGTTTACATACACTCACACGAAGGACCACGATCGTAATACCTTTGTCGACAGACGTGCGCTGAGCGTCAATGTAAGTAACAATGAATAATATTTACATTTACCCTCTAATCATTGCGAAGATGTACAAAGTTCAATATAATAAAGCTTGCAATTGCATTGATTAATTAATTTTTTATTTTCAGGAGAACTATACTACAGCTCGGGAGCGTATTGTTACTTCTCAGACTGATGAATCCGAAGCTGAGTCAAGAATTGACGAGGTAGCGCTTTATCTCGAGGCTGTAGGGGGCGAGAAGAAGAGGAAGGTATACGGCATCGGGTCTCAGGCATCACAGTTTTACACTGGCTCAGCAGCTCACGCTTCTACAGCCAGCGTAGCACCGCAGCCGGAGCACACTGGCTCGCACTATGATGATGATATACGGGCTCAGCTTGCTGATCAGCAGAGACAGATTGCAGAGCTTAAAGCGCATGTGCTGCGGCTGTCCGGTGAGGACCGTGCTGGTACTTCTTCCTCTGATCCTGCGCCTGCTACAGACCGACATGTTTCGACATCTCAGCAGCAGCCACTATCGGCTCCTGATCCCGATGCTGCAGGCGATACCTTGCTCACCCTTCCTGGCGCTACATCACATCCAGCAGGTACTCCTCCCGGCGGTCCGACATCGGATCCTGCAGATGAGCAGCAGCATATATAGATTTGATTTCCGACCTTTTATTTTTTCATTTGTATTTTCATTTTTTAATTTGTTCAGAACAATAAAAATTACATTTTTATACTGTTCTTGAATTGCGTGTGTGTATATATGCATTTATGTCAACTTTCACAGGTGTAGAAAAATTTTGGTTTCAAAATAATATTTAATTTTTTTTATTCCCTTTTTCATTTTTGCGACCGATTTGATACCAAAAAAAAAATTTTTGAATTTATAAATTGAGACCGATTTGCGACCGATTTTAAAAAATTGCGACCGATATTCTGCGACCAAAGTTGCGACTGAATTTCCAATTAAACCACGACCAAAATTTGCGACCGCTTTTTCAATTTTGCGACCGACTTATCGGTCTCTAATTTGCGACCGATTTTCTCATCGGTCGCAATTGACATTTGCGACCAGTGATTTTGCGACCGACGTTTGTCGGTCGCAAATCGGTCGCAAAGTATAAATAGCGACCGATTTTTGCCATTTTGCGACCGATTTTTCGGTCGCAAAATGGCGTTTTTTTTGTAGTACCTAGTTCAGCTATTAGGGTAGTTCTCTGGGCAACTAATGCCTCATTCATTCTAGCCTCCATTCTGGCTTCCAGTTGTTCCATGAGATTTTGGATGTCAGCAAGTGATGCCATTGGTGCAGTTGAAGTTGGTGAAGCTGGTGAGGTTGGTGATGGCACTGTAGGTGTGACTGGAACTTGGATAGGCACTCAAACAGTGGGTACCTGCTAGGATAAGGGTAGCTGGATTAGGGTACAGTGGGTAGTATTGTGTATCAGGGCAGTTGAATGTGAGGTAGATCGACTCCCTTGTCCAATTGTGCATGACTAAAAAGAATATTTTGTGTTCTTTTTAATGTTTTTAATGTTTATGAGATGATATGTCATGAATGCGCACAATATCATGTCATAATTCGTTTTAATGATATGATTCACATCATTGGGTGCATACAGCCCTAAAGGATAGGTTCTATAGGCTATGACACAAATAGAAAATTGGCTTATTAAGGGACCCTTGAACCTTGAGTAAGGATATACCTAACCACATGTGAAACAAAGAGTTTCGCGTGGGTCCAACAGTACGCATACTCATGGGCCACCCCCAAAAGGATTAGGGATGGTTTGCGGTAACAGAGAGGACGCTTTGGCTATCCGTCGATATAATCAAGGAGACCTGTTGATCAGCGCTACTCGCTATCTAGACTCAGAAGTTTGAACAGAAGAGAACAAATTCATTTGAAATTCGTTTTTTATGCAATGGAGAAAAAGATTCTCAATCGTGCAAATAAATCAACAAATTTAAATGTTTTAATTAAATTTTACAATTAAGTCCAAATTTCCTTATCCAGTATTCTTAAAGAAAGAACACTTGATTCGTGTTAGGGTACCCTGCAAAACAAAGCACAACAAAAATAATACCCTGAAGAAGGGCAGGTTAGTTGATGCAGCAATTGTAGTCCACTTTATGCAAAATGATTACATAGCTCCCCAGTGAAGTCGCCAAATTGTGAACCCTCCCCGCTGTGAACCCCTCCCCAAAATATCATGGGCATGTGAATGCGTGTGACTAAAGGAAGAAATGCACGTGAATGTATGAGTCGCCACCTTGTTTAATTGTTTTAGGGTAAACTAGGAAAAACCATAAGTGACTCCAATTTTAATTAACCTAGTTACTAGATTAATTAGCCCAATGTCTAAGGCATGGTCTTCGAACCCGAGGTGGATCCCGAGACTATGTCATGCTGATGAAACTAACCTAAGAATGAATGTTTTGCAAGGAAGATGAAATAATTTAGACCAATGAAAAAGATGTTTATGTGATTCGACTTGCCGCCCGGGGTTAGATCCCGAACGTGCCTACGTACTTCCGTTTGAATGGAAGATCAAAGTCAACGTAGTTCGATAGGCCTCTTTTAGAGGGCTTTGAATGGGGATGCTTTATGCATGAGTGTGTGTATGCTTTGTGCATTTTGTTCAGGCATTGTGCCAAAGAATTGATTGTTTTAGGCATTTTGCCAAAAAGTTTTGATTGGACTTATTTGTGTGCCAGAAAAATGTTGATTGGACTTATTTGTTTGCCAAAAAAAATGAATTAAGGCTTTTAGCCAAAACATTTTGTGATTTAGGCAATTTAATTGCCGAAAAATTGATTTTAAAGGCTTTTAGCCAAAATGTGTTGATTTGAAAGCTTTTAGCAAAAGGTGCCGATTTAGGCAAGATGTTGCCAAAATTGATTGATGATTTATTTAGGCGACTGTCGCCAAAATTGAATGATTTAAGGCTTTAAAGCCAAAAAGATTGATTTAGTTTTAAGGCATTTTGCCAAAACTTTGATTTAAGCGTTTTATTGCTAAAAAATAACTGATCTTACTTATTGGCAATTTGTTTACCAAAAGTAATTAATCAAACTGCAATGTAGGCAATTTAATGCCAAAAGAACGTGAATAATTTAGGCTACTTAGTCACAATTATTGATGAACTGGACTTAAGCCGAAAATTGTTCGAAATAAAGGCAATCATACCATAGCCATTGATAGACTAGATATTTTAAGCCAATATTGTCGGATTTAGGCTTTAATACCACGATTATTAATTAACCGGGCATTTAGCTTAATCATACTTTAATTGAGGCAATTTACTTGCCTATATGATGACATGAATGCATTTATGCAGTTGTAGAATTAAAAGGAGTAGAAGAGAAGCATGCATGAAGTGCTAAAATTAAATAGGCAGAGTTTTGTTTACGTACCTGATTTAATCGTCGACCGCTTCTTAACTCCAGGTTAAGCTCCTCGTTAAGGGAATTAATTTTAATTTAATTTTAAGTGACCAAATATCACAACAATAAAATGAAATTAAAATTAAAAAATGCAAGAAAGCAGTAAAGAATCGCAAAGAGCGTAGGGAGAAGGAGCGTCCGTCAACACAGACTGAGTGTGGAAAACAGGAGGCCCGAGGCCTGTATTTATAGGCGCAAAACGGACTGTTTCCGGTGGCCGGGTCGCCGGCCCGGCGGCCGTCCCAGCGGCCGGGCCGCCAGATGGACCGCCGGCTTGGCGGCCCGCCCGGCGGCCAGGCCGCCAAGTCTCGGCGGCCGGGCCGCCGGTCCGTCGGCGGCCCGCCCGACGGCTGGGCCGCCCGGATAGGCCGCCGGGTCGGTGGCCTTCTCGGCGGCTGGGCCGCCGGGTCGGTGGCCTTCTCGGCGGCTGGGCCGCCGGCTCGGCGGCTGGGCCGCCGACTCGGCGGCCTTTCCGCAGCCGAGCCGCCGGTCCTTCGGCGGCTGGGCCGCCGGCTCGGCGGCTGGCTCCGGTGGCTGAGCCACCGGGGCAGGCAAGTTCACTCCGGGGGCTTTTCCGGGAGTTCCGGACCTCCAAAAAATATTCTGAGACCAGTTCCGTGATCCTCGTAATTTTCCGGACGTTTCAAGTACCATATTGGCATATTTCCGGTGAACTTTCCGAAAGGCCTCCGGTCCGGCCGGACTGTTCGCAGTCCGGAAGAAAATAGGCTTTTGAGCCTCAAAATTTGAGTGTTCACAGTTGCCCCCCACCGGCAACCATAAAAATGATTTATGGGCGTCGGTGGTTGTTTGAAGACCAAATTTTGGAGGCGAAAATCAGACGCGTCCGGAAGACCCGCCTTTTAGCCTTTTCCTTATAAATAGCTGAAGAATTCATTTTTCATTCATTCCAAACTTCCAATTCTCTCAACTTTCTCACCATGGCAGGCTATAGCAGTGATGAAGACCTTCTGGAGTCTCTGGGGATCTCCCTCGACGATGCCAATCTGGCGGTGGAAGCGGATACCCACGCCTCCGTGACCGGCATCTTTGCCCAGGTAAGCTCATTTCTCATTTATTTATTTGGGCCTTGGGCCAAAATGTGAATTTTTTGTTGGGCCTTAGGCCAAATTGTGATTTTTTTGGGCCTTAGGCCAAAAGGGAATTTTATTGGGCCTTAGGCCAGATGTGATTTTTTTGGGCCTTAGGCCAAATGAATTTTATTGGGCCTTAGGCCAAATGTGAGTTTTTTGGGCCTTGGGCCAAATTGTGATTTTTTGGGCCTTAGGCCGAAATTGTAATTTTTTGGGCCTTAGGCCAAACAATGAATTTTATTGGGCCTTAGGCCAAAATGGTAATTTTTGCTTATTATCTTTATCAGTATGCATGCTAGGAAAGCACTAAGATATTACCCTTAGTAAGGGACCGAGGAGTAACTCTTAGGTTATTTTACCTTTTAGGATTGTCGTATTAAGTTGGATGTCGGCGAGAGTTCAATAGCTGGAATTCCGCCCGAAATTCTTGATTACAGCCACCCGGTGGGTGCAATTATCCGCCCGTCTTATCTGGGTTATCTAAGACACCTTGACATGGCTCGGAACAATCACAAGGAATTATTGGGTGCTTTGGCCGAGAGGTGGT
The DNA here is from genome assembly GCF_041381405.1 of Jatropha curcas. Classification (NCBI taxonomy): domain Eukaryota; kingdom Viridiplantae; phylum Streptophyta; class Magnoliopsida; order Malpighiales; family Euphorbiaceae; genus Jatropha; species Jatropha curcas. Next base: position 21,916,464 of record NC_143161.1, read on the forward strand.
GGGACACTACCAACACCTTCCACTTTTCTTGGGGCGAGCTGACAATGACCCCTACTGATTTTTCTGTGATTTCCGGAATCCCTTTCGGAGTTCGACCGATTGAGCTGTATGATGATTGGAGGTCTGAGATCTCCTCTGACCGAATGTTGGAGTTGATTGGGCTGGACCTGCCCCGGGTTGTCGAGCCTGGCACGGTTTCTCCCGCGTTGAGCGTTTCTAGGCGCTGGTTATCCCTCCAGGCCCCTGACATCTATGCTAGATTTGGGCGGGGAGAGCTGACGGCTACTCAGGTAGCCAGATTTACCTTGCTGCTATTATTTGCTTCGACCTTCTGGTCCAACAGAAAAGAGAGATTTAACCCCTCTATCTTGAAGAGTTTGGAGAATCTGGCCCATTTAAAGGAGTATGACTGGGCCGGTGCTATTCTGAGCCGCATGTATGATGATATGTGTGCTCTGAGTCGAGGTCACTGCAAACTCAGCGGGACTTACTACTTCTGGGAGGTAATGTAAGGAACATTCTCCTACATCTGGATTTTTCTTTTTTTTTTTCACTGACTCTTCTTTTTTTTTCTTCCCTTTCTTCTTTTACACAGACTTGGGCATTCGAATACTTTCCTTACACTCGCCCCGAGCTGCTTCAGCCTGACCTTGAATTAGGGCTGGCACCTTTGGCTTGGAGATGGTACAAATCACGTCTTCACGCTGCTCGGCGCAAGAAATCGCTGAAGGAGCTGAGAGCCTTCTTTGATACATGCTCTTTGGAACTGGTATGTGCTTTAATGATTTTAGATATGTTAAATAAAAATGATTCATTAACATAAAAATCTTGTAGGTTGAAGCGGGGCCAATGACTGCCCGTCTACAGAGCTGGATTCAGGCTGATTCTGGCTTCCAGCGGTCAGATACTTTGACTCAGCGGAGGGTGGTTCTGTCGCATCCATTCTTACGACGATATTACTTGGGCGAAAGAGTGGACATCCAAATAAGAGGCTGCCGTTCTGTCCCTTATCCCCCTCCAACTGACATGCGAACGGGCAAACAGATGGTGCTCACTGCTACTCATACCGAGGGCATTCCATACTTGGAGTTCGTTATGGAGGGAGATTACGATGAATTCTGCCGCATTACTTTAATGCAGCCCATTGGATCTCGTCTTGATGATTTCCAAGGACCGGCTCCTTCTCAGCCGTTCGGCACTCGTTCTTCCCGAGCTTCGGGTCCCTCAACTAGGACTCCAAGGAGGAGGCCTGTGACTGATCCTACTTCTTCTACTCCGGTTGGGGGCTCTTCGCAGGCCGGGCCTAGCCGATCGGCGGGCCATTCTAGGGCTCCCCGGGCCATTCTGGAGGCTACCGGGCCGCTTCATCCGGATCTGGTTAAGCTCCGCCTACCCTACAGTATTTCCCACTTTGTACCCGACGGCCCTCCAGCTACTCGAGAAGTCTCCCTGGAGAGTGTGGATCGCCTGGCTCTTCCTTCCGAGGACATTACTGAGGTAAAACCTGATACATCTCTCACAAAAAGGATTTGTAAGAGCTTTGATATTGACTCGTGTCTTTCTCTGTATAACTTTCAGGTTCCTGTCGGGTTGGTTAATCAGATGATGGAGCTGATTCTTGGATTGCAGCAAGAAGTGGCTGTGGCCTGGACTCAGATGGCCTTTGATGATCAGAGGAGGAGGAGGCCCCGCCACTGATAGCTTCTGCTCTACCTTTTTATTGCTGTACTGAACTTTTGTCTGTACCTGCACTTGATATGTATCTTGTACTGAACTTTTGTACCTGCACTTGATCAGCACTAAAAAAACTTGATTAGTATTAAAAAAAATGTATGCATGGTTTATTAGGTCTGAGGGGAAAAGAGAAAAAAAAAAAAACAAAAAGGATTATTAACACCAAAAGAGTTTTCACATAAAAAAAAAAAATTTTTTTTTTTTTTTTTTTGTTGCCGGCGGCCGGGTCCGGCGGCTGGCCGCCGGGCTGCTCGGCGACCGGGTCCGGCGGCTGAGCCGCCGTTCCGGGCCGCCGGCTCGGCGGCTTGGTCGCTGACCCGGCGGCCGGGTCGAGCCACCGGCTCGGCGGCTGGGTCGCCGGGCCGGACCACCGACTCTGAATTTCCTTCTATAAAAGCTGGATTTCAGCCCTTTTTTTTTTTACTCTCTTCTCTTCTCGAATTCTGTGCCAGAAAATCCAATTTCGGTCAGTTTTTATTTTTTTTTATTTATTTTTTTTTCTTTATTTTTATTTTTATTTTTTTTTTTAGTCTTTCATTATTTTTATTTATTTATCATTTTTCTTTTTAGGAAAGATAACATAAAACAAAAAAAAAGAAAAGAACAATGAATCCCTTCTATAACCATAGCATGCACAGCTGGACTAGGAGTCTCTCCAAAGTTGAAAAGATCAATCTGGGGAGGTACGGTCTTTCTCCTGCCATTACTCTCAGAGGTGTGGTAATTGATTGGGATTTTTTGAGGGCCTGCATTAGATTTTGGGACCCTGAGGCCCACGTTTTCCGGTTCGGGGCCATGATGGAAGAGATGTGCCCTCTTTTTGAGGAGTTTTGTGCCATTGTGGGATGTGACCCTAATGCCCCTTTGGTCAGGCATGAGATAAAAGCTGGGTATATTAGATCGTTTGAGACCCTGTTTTGATTCAGCCGGCCCCAAGCTAGAGCTATGATCGTTAATGACCAGAAAGCGATCCTGCTGCCCCTGATTGATGAGTTCTCAGAGGCTCAACCAGATGACCCAGACCGGATGAGGCTGAGGATGCGGGCTTTAGTTTTCTGTTTGTTGGCTGGCTTCTTGTTTAACCGGGACCCAGGCTTCGGGGATCTGTGCCTTTGCCCCATGGTTTGGCAAATGGAAGACATGGGTTGCATCGGTGGTCTCGTACTGGCAGAGACTATTAGGAGCCTCGACAGGGCTGCTTTAGGGTTTGAGGAATGGACAGTCTCTCCCATCATTCTCCAGGTATTTCCCCTTACTACCTTTCCCATTTCCTTTTCCTTTTATTATTTCATTGTAACAGAAAGGATCCATTACTCAGGTATGGTTGAGGGACCATCTCCAAGTGGTTGCCGCTCCTACTCTTTTACCCTACAATCCTTCTCAGTATCATACCCGGAGGATCTTGATCACACGCCCTTCTACTGATGCATGGACTTCATGGCTGATTGAGTTGGGCCCCGATGAGATATTGTGGTTCGTTCCTTGGTACAATGTTACCCATTTCATCCAGGTCAGCTTTCGCCATTCTCGGGTTTATCTTCTGGGCCTCACCCATTGTACTTGGTACTACGCTTTGCGCGTTTTGAGACAAATGGGGATAGATCAAATTGTTTCGGTTATGGATGACTTTTCAGCTGATTCGGCCATCACTCCAGGTGTTACCCGAGCTGTCCTTAGGGCTTGGGTAAGAGATCATCAAATGGTTAGGCCTTTGCCTAACCCTGCCAGTGTTCAGACTTCTCCTGAGTATCGGGCTTGGTTCATTACTACTGTCTGGCCAATTGAAAGACCAAGGAGGACTGCACTGCTGAGTGTTCTCGAAGGTTGGGTTCAGGCTGATGCTGAAGATGAGGTTGGGACTGGTGAGGAGATTGTGTTGGCTCCTCGGACCGGCGAGGCTGGGCAGATAGGGGACTCAGAGGATGCCGCCCCGCGGAGGCGACGGGATGCCTAGACTTCTATAGGCTTTTTGGACTTTCATTGTTGTTTGACCTCTGTTTGGAATTTTGGATTTTTAGATGTATGTTTTATACTTTTGTCTTGGACTTAGCTTTATTTTGGATTCTTTCACTTTCTTGACTTTATTGCTTAAATTGAGAATGTTGTTTAGCTTTCCAAGCATTTTCCAACTTTATTTATTTAAGCTCTAATTTTTGCCTAAGCCGCCCTTTCGGGTTTTCAGCTTAGCGAGCTACCCACTTTTGCCTAAGCTGCCCTTTCGGGTTTTCAGCTTAGCGGGCCCCGACTTTTGCCTAAGTCGCCCTTTCGGGTTTTCAACTTAGCGGGTTTTTTCTTATTTTCCTTTTCTCTTTTTTTTTTTGGCAAAGAAGCATGAAATTTGTGAATGATGATTTTTTTTTACTAATGCTTAGACCGCACCCAATGAGGGTTGCCTACATATCTCCGATATATAATTTCTTTTTTCCAAAGAGAATCAGGCCTAATGTAGTTCATTTACATCATGCAATGATCACACATAATATCTTTTCAACTGATCTAAATTACATGGATTTGTAAATTCCAAACCATCTAAATCAGTCAAGACGACGGCTCCGCCGGATAATATCTTCTTCAACACATAGGGCCCAGCCCAATGAGGACGGAACTTCCCACGTGGGTCTATGATTGGCTGTCTAATTTCTTTCAGAACCAAACAACCTTCTTCGAGTTTCCGATTTTTAACCTTTTTATTAAAATGCCGCGCTATTCTCCTTTGATAAACTTGAGTCTGGTGGATTGCTCGTAATCGCTTTTCGTCCATACCCAAGAGTTGCATATGATAATTCTCGGCCCAATCTGCTTCGCTGATCTGGCTTTCTCGGATAATTCTTGCCGACTGAACTTCCAGCTCAATAGGCAGCACTGCTTCCATACTATACACTAAGGAATACGGGGTTGCCCCGGTAGGCGCTCTGATGGAGGTCCTGTATCCCCACAAGGCAAACGGTAACTGTTCGGGCCATGCCCTATGCTTCTGCACCGTCTTCTGCAAAATGACCTTTATGGCCTTGTTTGCAGCCTCAACGGCCCCGTTCGTTTGTGGACGGTAGGGAGAGGACTTATGATGCTGGATCTTCTTTCGCTTCAGCAGGTCTGAAAACTCGTTTTGAAAATGAGATCCATTATCAGTGATAATCTCGAATGGTGTTCCATACTGACAAAGGATGTTGGTACGAACGAACTGTGCTGCCTTCTTGGCATTCAAAACCGAATAGGAGGCTGCCTCGATCCACTTTGTGAAATAATCAACAGCAACCAGGATAAATTGGTGGCCATTAGAGGCCTTCGGATGGATCTTTCCAATTATGTCTATGCCCCAAGTTGCGAAAGGCCATGGTGAGGCTATGGGATTCAGATTGACCGGAGGCTGCCTTTGCAGTTTAGCGAAGATTTGACACTCGTGGCATTTCCGTGTGTGCCTCACGCAATCTTCGTTCATAGTTGACCAGTAATAACCCAGGTTCATAATTTTCCGAGCCAGGGCCATCCCATGCATGTGTGGACCAGATTCCCCATTATGTAAGGAATCCATGATGGTTTGAGCCTCTTCTTCGTCAACGCACCTCAGGTGCAAGCCATTCCAACTTCTTTTGTACAGAATTCCCTCAGTAAGGAAATATCCAGATGCTAACTGTCTCAATGTCTGTTGATCAGTTTTAGTGGATCCCTCCGGATAAACTTCACCCTGAAGATAATTCTGTATATCCCAGTACCAAGGCTTGTCATCCACCAAATTCATAACGTGTGCTGGCTGTTTCTGTAGCCGGACTGTCAGAGGTCGAATGACTTGGTCTCCCTCTATATTAACCATGGAGGCCAAAGTAGCTAGGGCATCGGCAAACTGATTCTTGGCTCGCGGCAGGTAGTGGAACGATAACTCCTCAAACTGCTGAGCCAATTCGTCCAAACGTTGTAGGTAAGGAACCAAACGTTATTCTTTAATCTTCCATTTCCTTAGGGCTTGGGAGACTATTAGGTTGGAATCTCCGAAAACCCTGAGGAATTTTATTTCCTTTTCAAGGGCCGCTTCTAACCCCTTGATGCAAGCTTCATATTCGGCTTCGTTGTTGGTGCAAGCGAAATCTAGTTTAACTGCAATTGGGATGTATTCTCCACAGGGAGTTTTGAATACAACTCCAACCCCATTTCCATGATAGTTCGAAGCCCCATCGAAGTACATCTCCCAGGCTTCGCTTTCCAAGCTTAACAAGTCCTCATCGGGAAATTCCACCTCCGGCATTTGGTCTTCGACCGGTAATTCCGCTAATTGATCAGCTAAGGCTCCGCCCTTCACTGCCTTTCTTTGTACAAATTTCAGGTCATAGGCTGCGAGCACTGACACCCACTTAGCCATCTTACAGTCTAGAACTGGCCTCTCCATAAGGAATTTCAAGGGGTTCGATTCAGAAATAACGTGCGTAGTGTAAGATGAGAGGTAATGCTGCAGCTTTGTACATGCCCAGACCAGAGCCAAACATAGCTTCTCTATTTTATTATATTTCAATTCGTATTCTAGCATCCTCTTGCTGAGGTAATACACGGCATTTTCTACCCTTGTATCTTCTGCTTGCTGAGCTAACATTGCACCCATAGCTTCTTCTGTCACTGATAGGTACAATAGCAAAGGCTTTCCTAGCCTTGGTGGTTGTAAAACTGGTGGGGATAGCAGGTATTGCTTGACTTGATCAAAAGCTTTCTGATAATCCTCGTTCCATTTGACCGCTACTCCTTTCCTGAGTAGTTTGAAAATAGGACCACAAGTATCAGCCAACTGATTGATGAACCGACTGATGTATTGTAGCCTACCCAGAAAACCTCGCACTTCCTTCTCGGTCCGTGGTGCTGGCATTCCTAAAATGGCCTTGGCTTTCGACGGATCAATTTCTATGCCCTTGTGACTGACCAAATGCCCCAGAAACACTCCAGATGTAGCTCCAAAGAGGCACTTTGCTGGATTGAGCTTTAGGTTGTACTTTCGAAGTCTAAAGAAGAACTTCTCAAGTGCTGTTGTATGGTCTTCAGTTGTTTTTGATTTAACCACCATATCATCCACATACACTTCTACCTCTTTGTGAATCATATCGTGGAAGATGGTCGTTGCCATTCTTTGGTAAGTTGCCCCGGCATTTTTGAGCCCAAAAGGCATAACCTTGTAACAGTAAGTCCCCCATTCTGTGATGAATGCCGTCTTCTCTTTGTCTGGCGGATGCATCATTATTTGGTTATATCCGACTGCGAGATTAGTCAAGGAGACCATCTCATGTCCAGCCATTCGGTCCACCAATAGGTCGATATGTGGCAGGGGAAAATCGTCCTTCGGACATGCTCTGTTCAAGTCCCGGTAATCCACACACATTCGCACCTTTCCATCCTTCTTAGGAACTGGCACTATGTTTGCTAACCAAGTCGGGTAGGCAATGGGTTCTATGAACTTGTTTTCCAATTGCTTAGCTACTTCCTCCTTGATCTTCAAGGACCACTCCGTCTTTAGCCTCCTTAGCTTTTGCTTCACTGGCTTAGCCTCTGGATATACTGGAATTTTGTGCACCACTATTGCTGGGTCAATTCCCGTGATGTCACTGGCCCTCCACATAAAACAATCAGCAAATTTCTTCAAACATTCACTGACCTGTTCCCTGTTCATGCAATCAGATGCAATGTATGTGTGTTCATTTTCTTCTTTGCCGATTATTATTTTTACTTTTTCATTTTTTACTTCATTTATCTGATTATTTTTGCTTGGAAATGCTTGGAAAAATAAACACACGGGGTAATCAAGAATTTGCAGGCCTTTATTACATATGACGGAATCGTCTTCAAAGGTTACATCGAATTTGACATCTGGATCTTCTAGATCCGACACTGACGACTCAGAAGTGGAACTGGTTCTTGACTCGGTTTTCGACTCAGACTCAGACTCAATACAGGACTTGACTATGGACTCTGGTGCTAGGTTTGACTCGGAAAGGGGTTTATCAGCAGTGCGCTCCTCCTCGACGTACCAATTGGTAAGAGGCCCTCTGTTCGGCTTGATCAGGCTGAGCAGATCTTGATTCCCGTCATTTCCTGTGATGACTGCAACCTCATCAAAGAGACTAGGCTGCATGAAGTCTTCGATTTCCAGTGTAGTGATGGTTTCGGGCCCGTTGCCCCAGACATCGGCAAATACTTCTAACCCAGGCAGCATCTTCTTAGCAGTCGGGCAGGGGAATGGCTCCGGGAAGCCACAATAAGGAATTGTTTCTCCCGGTTTACAGAAATAGCCATTCAAAGACAGATGATATGGCCGCATTTGTATGCCTCCCTTCTTCCTTCGCCTTATCCTTTCAGCGCGGTCTTCCTCGGTAGGCTCATAACCCAGTCCATAAGTTCCTTCATTTACCGGACACTCCCAGGCCTGCAGTGCGGGGTATGTTTTTCCTGACCTTGCCATAATCATTCCTGGCAGGTAGGACATCTTCAGCATCAGAGGCACTATGCAGTTTATCTGTACTGTCCCGAAATCAAAGAGAATTCGAGAATTGGCAGGATTTCCCTCTATGCATTGCACGGTGTCATACTGAAATCCTGAGAGAGGTAGGTTGGCAGTTTCAGGATTGACCTCAAAGAGAGGCTGGCCCTTTGGCTTTTTCAGCTGATTGTAGTCATCCCCTTGGATGGTGACAACTTTATCTTCATAGGGAAACTTGACCTTTTGGTGCAAGGACGAGGGTATTGCCTTGGTGTGGTGTATCCATGGTCTACCTAAAAGCAGATTAAAGCTAGTTGGTACATCAATTACCTGAAACGGAACTTCCATCACAGTTGGCCCAACTGTTAATTTCAGTGTGGCAACCCCCAATACTTCCCTCCGGGTACTATCGTATGCTTTCACTATTTGATCTGATGGAGTGAAGTCTGTTTCCTCCAACCCTAAGCAGCTGGCTACCCTTAGTGGACAGACATTCAGAGCTGACCCATTGTCAATGAGAACCATGGGCACCGTTTTGTCTCTGGTCTGGACCGTGACATACAGAGCATTATTATGACTGCCTCCCTCTTTAGGCAGGTCCTCATCAGAAAACCCGATGCTTTGTACTTTGGATGACTGGGTGAGGGTGGAGACTAGTACTTCAGGGCTAACCTCCACTGACGTCTGTAATTGGCTCAAAGCCTTGCAAAGAGCTTGGCGATGAGGAAAGGATGCTGCCAACAGTTCCCAGATTGATACCCTAGCTTGTGTCTTTTTCAATTGTAAGAGTACCGGGTCCTCTTTTGGCTCCTCTGCCCTCTGGTAGGGCTTGTTGTGGATTTTATCCAAAACCAGTGGCTCATACTGTCTCCCGCTCCTGGTAATAGCATCGACCTCTTCACTTAGGTCGTTCAGATCCAGGACACATATGTTATTCATCTCTAGGAACAGTTCAAAAGGATCGATCAGTTCCTGGTCATCTATAATAGCATTTACCCCATGATTTGGTAAGGGATTGGTGCTAATGTTGGGCTTACTTCTTGGGATGATTGAACCGTCGTCTACCAGGTCTTGGATGCGGTTCCTAAGCGTCCAACACGCTTCAGTCTTATGCCCGTACCCCTGATGGTATTCACAGTATTCATCTGCTTTGTAATTCCTTGGTAAAGGATTTGGTGGGGGCCTTGCTTCCAAAGGCTTGATGTAATTTGCTTTGACAGCTTCTCGGAAAACCAAAAGGATTGGCATCCCGAGATCAGTGTATGTTCTTCTTGACTGGCTGCCATTTCTCATGTTCCCCACACGTAACGGGTTAGTGGGGGTAATGCTTGCCACTTCGTGGACTTTGCCAGCTTGGCTGGGTTTCTTGTACTTAGAGGTTCCTGCGTCGTCTTTCAGTTGCCCCATTTGGATCAGGTCTTCTACCTTCGTAGCAGTAGCAATGAGCGACTGAAACGTTGGCAAGTACTGGGTTTGTAACCGTTGTTGGTAGACAGGTTGCAGATTCTTTATTATTATGTCTACCTGTTCTTGTTCTGAAGGCCGGTTAATCATTTGGGCGGCCTTGGCCCTCCACCTCATAAGGAACGAGGAAAAAGGTTCATTATTTTTCTGCTTAGTAGTCTCTAATTCCCTTCGGGTAACATCCACCTCCATGTTGTAGTGATACTGGGAATTAAATGCATTACAGATATCCTCCCAGGTCTTCATCTTAGACCGATCTAAGCTGACAAACCATCTCAATGCAGCACCGGTGAGAGATTGTTGGAACAACTGAGCAAGGAGCTCACTGCTCAATCCAAATGGGTTAAGGGCACCCACATACATCTTCAGGTGAGTTTTAGGACAAGTGGTTCCATCAAACTTGTCCATGTTGGGCATTTTGAACTTAGTTGGTAATCTGGCTTCAGGGAACAAAGACAAGGAGTCCATGTCCACCACTTCCTTATGGGTCTTGAGGGCAATGACTGACCTTTCTAAAAGCTCTAGCTTCTCTCTCATTCTCTGAGCTTCCAGCTCAGAAGCAGTTTTGGAGGGTACGACATCCAAGTTCAAGGCAGGGTTTGTAGGTTCAGCAGCAGCAGGACCCTGAATGGAAGCGGCAGGCCCACTTCCTCCGGCCGAGGCCCCATTTCCGTTACCATTACCATTCCCCAATTCAGCTATCAGGGCAGCCCTTTGAGCGGCCAATGCCTCATTCATTCTGGCCTCCATTCTAGCCTCCAGTTGTTCAATGAGGTTTTGGATGTCAGACAGTGATGCCATTGGTGAGGGTAAAGTTGCAGGAGTCGTAGGTGTAACCGGTGTAGCTGGTGAAGCTAGTGAAGTTGGTGATAGCACTGTAGGTGTGGCTAGCACTTGAACAGGGGGCACCTGAAAGTACAAGGGTAGTTGGATTAGGTATAGTGTTTGGTGTATCAGGGGAGTGATATGAGGTAGATTGACTCTTTGTCCAACTGTGCATGATTGAAGATAAAAGGTGTTTTCTGCTCTCTTTGTGTTTACCCAAATGTTTATGATATGCCATGAATGCGCACAACAACACACCATAATCTGTTTATGATATGATTTTCATCATTGGGTGCATACAGTCCTAAAGGATAGGTTCTATAGGCTATGACACAAATAGAGAATAGGCTTATAAAGGGACCCTTGAGCCTTGAGCATGGATATACCTAACCACATGTGAAACAAAGAGTTTCGCGTGGGTCCAACGGTACGCATGCCCATAGGCCATCCCCAAAAGGATTAGGGATGGTTTGCGGCAACAGGGAGGACGCTTTGGCTGTCCGTCGACATAATCAAGGAGGCCTGCCGATCAGCGCTACTTGCTATCCAGACTCAGAAGTTTGAACAGAGAGAGAAGAAATTCATTTGAAATTCATTTTTTATGCAATGGAGAAAAGGATTCTCAATTCGTGCAAATAAATCAACAAATTAAAATGTCTTAATCAATTTGTACAACTTGAGTTTAAATTCCTCATCTCGTATTCTTAAAGAAAGAATACTTGATTTGTGCTAAGGTACCCTGCAAAACAAAGTATTGTAAAATAATGCCCTAAAGAAGGACAGGTTAGTTTACACAACAATGGTAGTCCACTTTATGCAAAATGATTGCATTACTCTTCCCCAGCAGAGTCGCCAAACTGTGAACCCCTCCCCAAAATATCATGGGCATGTGAATGCGTGTGACTAAAGGAAGAAATGCACGTGAATGTATGAGTCGCCACCTTGTTTAATTGTTTTAGGGTAAACTAGGAAAAACCATAAGTGACTCCAATTTTAATTAACCTAGTTACTAGATTAATTAGCCCAATGTCTAAGGCATGGTCTTCGAACCCGAGGTGGATCCCGAGACTATGTCATGCTGATGAAACTAACCTAAGAATGAATGATTTGCAAGGAAGATGAAATAATTTAGACCAATGAAAAAGATGTTTATGTGATTCGACTTGCCGCCCGGGGTTAGATCCCGAACGTGCCTACGTACTTCCGTTTGAATGGAAGATCAAAGTCAATGTAGTTCGATAGGCCTCTTTTAGAGGGCTTTGAATGAGGATGCTTTATGCATGAGTGTGTGTATGCTTTGTGCATTTTGTTCAGGCATTGTGCCAAAGAATTGATTGTTTTAGGCATTTTGCCAAAAAGTTTTGATTGGACTTATTTGTGTGCCAGAAAAATGTTGATTGGACTTATTTGTTTGCCAAAAAAAATGAATTAAGGCTTTTAGCCAAAACATTTTGTGATTTAGGCAATTTAATTGCCGAAAAATTGATTTTAAAGGCTTTTAGCCAAAATGTGTTGATTTGAAAGCTTTTAGCAAAAGGTGCCGATTTAGGCAAGATGTTGCCAAAATTGATTGATGATTTATTTAGGCGACTGTCGCCAAAATTGAATGATTTAAGGCTTTAAAGCCAAAAAGATTGATTTAGTTTTAAGGCATTTTGCCAAAACTTTGATTTAAGCGTTTTATTGCTAAAAAATAACTGATCTTACTTATTGGCAATTTGTTTACCAAAAGTAATTAATCAAACTGCAATGTAGGCAATTTAATGCCAAAAGAACGTGAATAATTTAGGCTACTTAGTCACAATTATTGATGAACTGGACTTAAGCCGAAAATTGTTCGAAATAAAGGCAATCATACCATAGCCATTGATAGACTAGATATTTTAAGCCAATATTGTCGGATTTAGGCTTTAATACCACGATTATTAATTAACCGGGCATTTAGCTTAATCATACTTTAATTGAGGCAATTTACTTGCCTATATGATGACATGAATGCATTTATGCAGTTGTAGAATTAAAAGGAGTAGAAGAGAAGCATGCATGAAGTGCTAAAATTAAATAGGCAGAGTTTTGTTTACGTACCTGATTTAATCGTCGACCGCTTCTTAACTCCAGGTTAAGCTCCTCGTTAAGGGAATTAATTTTAATTTAATTTTAAGTGACCAAATATCACAACAATAAAATGAAATTAAAATTAAAAAATGCAAGAAAGCAGTAAAGAATCGCAAAGAGCGTAGGGAGAAGGAGCGTCCGTCAACACAGACTGAGTGTGGAAAACAGGAGGCCCGAGGCCTGTATTTATAGGCGCAAAACGGACTGTTTCCGGTGGCCGGGTCGCCGGCCCGGCGGCCGGGCCGCCGGATGGACCGCCGGCTTGGCGGCCCGCCCGGCGGCTGGGCCGCCCGGATAGGCCGCCGGGTCGGTGGCCTTCCCGGCGGCTGGGCCGCCGGGATGGGCCGCCGGCTCGGCGGCTGGCTCCTGTGGCTGAGCCACCGGGGCAGGCAAGTTCACTCCGGGGGCTTTTCCGGGAGTTCCGGACCTCCAAAAAATATTCCGAGACCAGTTCCGTGATCCTCGTAATTTTCCGGACGTTTCAAGTACCATATTGGCATATTTCCGGTGAACTTTCCGAAAGGCCTCCGGTCCGGCCGGACTGTTCGCAGTCCGGAAGAAAATAGGCTTTTGAGCCTCAAAATTTGAGTGTTCACACCCGCAGGCAAAATTATGCTTGAATGAGGTATGCTCACATGTGTGTTTTATGAAGTCGCCACCTAGTTTATTTTTATAAGGGAAAACTAAGAAAGAACCCTAAATGCTCCAATTTTAATTAACCTAAGTCTAGATTAATTACCCCAAAGTTTAAGGCACAATCTACGAACCCGAGGTGGATCCCGAGACTATGTCATGCTGATTAACTAACCTAAGTGTAAATGCTTTGCAATGCAAGGTAATTTGATGCAATTGGACCAGTAAAGTGTTTTGGTGATTTCGACTTGCCGCTCGGGGTTAAATCCCGAACGTGCCTACGTACTCTCGTTTGAATGAGAGATCAAAGCCGACGTAGTTCGATAAAGCCTATTCAAAGGCATTTTGAAGGGGTATGCTTCATGCATGAGTGTGTGCATGCTTCGTGCATTTTTTTTTAGGCATTTTTGCCAAAGATTGATTGATTTTTTGTTTTAGGCATTTATTGCCAAAAGGTGTTTGATTAGGCAATTTATTGCCAAAAATTGATGTTTGGGCTATTTGTCGCCAAAATGGTTGATTAAGGCATTTGTGCCAAAAGTTGATATTTGATTAGGCAATTTGTTGCCAAAGATTGGTTGGGCGATTTGTCGCCAGAGTGATTGATTAAGGGCATTTGTGCCAAAGGGGTTTTGTTGGGCGATTTGTCGCCAAAATGATTAAGGCATTCGTGCCAAAAGATGATATGTAATTTAGGCAATTTATTGCCAAAGAAAAGGTGATATTTGGGCGATTTGTCGCCAAAAAGTGGTTATTTGAATTATAGGCAATTTGTTGCCAAAAGCGATTGATTAAACCGTAGGCAATTTGTTGCCAAAACGTGATTGATTAAACTGTAGGCAATTTGTTGCCAAAAACGTGATTGATTAAGGCTTTTAGCCACAATTATTGATTAATTGGACTTTTAGCCGAACTGTTCGAAATAAAGGCAATTACACTGTAGTTATTAATTAACTAGGCACTTTAGCCAATATGTTCGGAGTTAAGCATTAATACCACGATTATTGATTAACCGGGCATTTTAGCCTAAACTTATTTATTTAAGGCAATTTGCTGCCAAAATGACGATGGTGTGAATGCAGTTATTTAATTATTTAATTAGAATTTAGAGTAGAAGAGAATATGCACAAAATGCTGAAATTAAATGGGCAGAGTTTCGTTATTATCTGAGTTAATCGGTGGCCGCTTCTTAGCTTCAGTTTGAAAATTCCAGACTAAGCTCCTCGTTTGGGGAATACTAATTAAAATTAATTCAATTAAGTGACCAAATATCACAACAGCAGAGTAATAAAAGCCTAAACTAAATGCAGAAAAGCAGTAAAAGAACCGTACGGAGCGTAGGAGAGAAGAGAGCGTCCGTCAACACAGACCGAGTGCCTAAAACTGTCGATTCGGGGCTGTATTTATAAGGAAAACCAGGCTGGAGGGCGGGCGCTACCGCCGTGGACGGCGGCTGCTGCCACCCTATCCTGCCCACTCGCTAGTTTTTCATTCCAAAGGATTTTTCGGGAGTTCTGTACCTCAAAAAAATATTCCGGGACCAGTTCTGCGATCCTCGTAATTTTCCGAACGTTTCAAGTACCATACTAGCATACTTTCGGTGAACTTTCTGAATGGCCTCCGGTCCGGCCGGACTGTTTGCAGTCCGGGAAAACAGGCTTTTTGAGCCTCAAAATTTGAGTATTCACATCTATATGCCCAGAGTGCATCATCGAGTTTAAGTGACCAATCCTTTCGTGATGAATTGACAGTTTTTTCCAAAATCCACTTAAGCTCGCGGTTTGAAATTTCCACTTGACCACTAGTTTGTGGATGATATGGGGTAGATACCTTGTGGTGTACTCCATATTTCCTCAAAAGACTTTCAAAAGATCTATTTAAAAAGTGTGTACCTCCGTCACTTATGATTGCTCTTGGAACCCCAAATCTGGTGAATAGTGCTTTTAAGAATTTGACAACTGTATTGGCGTTGTTTGTGACACAAGCTTGTGCTTCCACCCATTTGGAAACATAGTCGACAGCTACTAGGATATAACTTTTACCTTGTGAAGTATGAAATGGTCCCATAAAGTCAATCCCCCATACATCGAATATTTCTACCTCCAGTATGTTGGATAGAGGCATTTCATCTTTCCCACTTATGTTGCCAACCCTTTGGCACCTGTCACAATGAGAGACAAATATTCGTGCATCTTGAAATAGAGTAGGCCAAAAAAATCCACTTTCCAAAACTTTTGCAGCCGTTCTATTTACTCCATGATGCCCTCCATATGGACTAGAGTGACAATGCATAAGTATATCTTGTATTTCTGTTTCCCCTACACATCTTCTAATCATACCGTCCATACATATCTTAAACAAGAATGGTTCATCCCATAAGAAATTTTTAGCATCTGCATAGAACTTCTTCCTTTGTGCATAAGTCATATCTGGAGGTATGATGTTAGAAGCTAGAAAATTTGCAATGTCAGCATACCAAGGTGTGTGAACATGTTGTACTAACATTAAATTCTCATCTGGAAAACTTTCATTTATAATGGTAGATTCTCCAATTGGTCCTTCTTCATTTTCCAGACGTGATAAGTGATCAGCAACTAAATTTTCAGAACCCTTTTTATCCTTGATTTCAATATCAAATTCTTGCAGTAATAATACCCATCTTATAAGACGTGGTTTTGCATCTTTCTTAGCAAACAGGTATTTTAATGCAGAATGATCAGTATAGATATTATGATTTTGGCTCCTAACAAATATGATCTGAATTTATCACATGCATATACCACAGCCAACATTTCTTTCTCAGTAGTTGTATAATTCATTTGAGTACTAGTTAGAACATGGCTGGCATAGTATATCACATGCAATTTCTTATCGTGTCTTTGGCCTAAAACACAACCAACAGCAACATTACTAGCATCACACATTATTTCAAATGGTAATCCCCAATTGGGTTTTGCTATTATAGGTGCACTTATTAATGCATTCTTTAAAGTATTAAAAGCTTTCAAACATTCTGGAGAAAAGTCAAAAGATGCATCTTTAACAAGTAAGTTGGTTAGAGGCTTAGCAATGATAGAAAAAATTTTTATAAACCTTCTATAAAACCCTGCATGGCCTAGAAAAGATCTTATACCTTTAACCGTAGTAGGAGGAGGTAACTTTTCTATAGCTTCTATCTTTGCCCTGTCTGTTTGGATTACTTCCTTACTTATTTTGTGCCCTAAGACAATGCCCTCATCAACCATAAAGTGGCATTTCTCCCAATTCAAAACCAAGTTAGCACTTTCACATCTTGACAATACAAGGTCTAAATTTTTCAAACAATCTTCAAATGAATCACCATAAACAGAAAAGTCATCCATGAAGACATCCATAATTTCCTCTATGTAGTCATTAAAAATTGCGGTCATGCAACGTTGAAATGTTGCAGGTGCATTGCATAATCCAAAAGGCATGCATCTATATGCAAATGTACCAAATGGACAAGTAAATGTGGTTTTCTCTTGGTCATTCGGAAAGATATAAATCTGAAAATATCCAGAATATCCATCGAGAAAACAATAGAAAGCATAACCAGCAATTCTTTCTAACATTTGATCTATGAATGGTAATGGAAAATGATCTTTTCTTGTAGCTGCATTAAGTTTCCTATAATCAATACATACCCTCCAACCTGTAGTGGTCCTGGGAGGAATTAGTTCACCATTTTCATTTTTTATTACAGTCATTCCTCCCTTTTGAGGCACACATTGAATTGGACTCACCCATTAGCTATCTGAAATCAGGTATATTATTCCTGCGTCTAACAATTTAATAATTTCTTTCTTCACTACTTCTTTCATATTAGGATTAAGTCTTCTTTGTCTTTCTGCCTTAGGTATATGTCCATCTTCAAGATCAATGTAATGCATGACTCGATTTGGACTTATCCCCTTAAGGTCAGAAATTTGCCATCCTATACTCTTAATCCTATTTCTAACAATTTTTAACAATTCATTTTCTTGATCCTCAGTTAATTTTTAGAAATAATAATAGGAAGTGTGTGATCTTTTCCTAAGAAAGCATATCGTAAATGACTTGGTAACTCTTTAAGGTCTACTATTGGTGGTCTTTCAATTGATGGTGGCAAAGGTTCATGTTCCCTAAGCAACATTTCAGGTCTTAAACTTATAAACTCTTCTTCTTCAATATTGATATTTTCTCCCTCAAATTTTTCATTATCTTCCAAGGTAAATATTTCTTGTATGCATGCATCAACTATGTCAATTCTCATGCAATTTCCCTCATCCATAGGATATTTCATAGCTTTGTCTATGTGGAATTCAATAACATCATCACCTATCCTAAGGACTAATTTTCCTTCTGAAACATCAATTAATGCCCTCCCTGTGTTCATAAATGGTCTTCCTAAAATAAGAGGACAATTTTTATCATAAACAAAGTCAAGTATGACAAAATCAGTTGGAAAAATAAATTTGTCAACCTTAACAAGTACATCTTCAATGATACGATAGGGTCTTTTAATAGTTTGGTCAGCAAGTTGTAAAACCATATTAGTTCTCTTAACTTCATCCTCTAATCCCAATTTTTTAAAGAGAGATAATGGCATCAGATTAATACTTGCTTCTAAATCACAAAGGCATCTAGGAAAATCTAGTTTACCTATTTTGCATGGTATAGTGAAACTTCCTGGATCTTTGAGTTTAGTAGGTAACTTACTTGAGATTATGGAACTACAATCCTCAGTTAGAGTGACTGTTGAAACATCTTCCCAACTACGTTTTTTCGAGATCAATTCCTTAAGGAACTTACCGTAGTTTGGAATTTGTGTGATGGCCTCCATGAGTGACATGTTGATATGCAAATTTTTCGATTTATCAATAAAATTTAAGAACTGCTTATCTTGCTCTTGCTTCTTGAGCCTTTGAGGAAAAGGTGGCCTAGATTGATAAGCTTTAACATTATCCTTCCCCTTGTTCTTTCCTTTTTCTTGTTCTCTTGATCCTGCACTATTTACTTCAATGCTTGGTTCACCAACCGGCTCCACAGTTACATCATTCAAAACATTAGTATCAATACCCAAAGGAACTATTTTATCTATTATTTTTCCACTTCGTAAGGCAATGGCGCTCACATTCTCCCTAGGATTCTTTTCTGTATTACTAGGAAGATTTCCCACTTCACGTGAGGAAATAGCATTTGCAAGCTGCCCTACTTGTACCTCCAAGTTATGTATAGATGATGAATGATTTTTGAATAACTTGTCAAACTTTGATTCTAACCATTTAAAACTATCATCCTGACTACTCATCTTTTGGTTAAATCCCTCTAGAAATTTATCAATTTTATTAGTCAATTGTCCTAGTGTGAACCCCTCCCCAAAATGTCATGGGCATGTGAATGCATGTGACTAAAGGAAGAAATGCACGTGAATGTATGAGTCGCCACCTTGTTTAATTGTTTTAGGGTAAACTAGGAAAAACCCTAAGGGACTCCAATTTTAATTAACCTAGTTACTAGATTAATTAGCCCAATGTCTAAGGCATGGTCTTCGAACCCGAGGTGGATCCCGAGACTATGTCAAGCTGATGAAACTAACCTAAGAATGAATGTTTTGCAAGGAAGATGAAATAATTTAGACCAATGAAAAAAGGTGTTTATGTGATTCGACTTGCCGCCCGGGGTTAGATCCCGAACGTGCCTACGTACTTCCGTTTGAATGGAAGATCAAAGTCAACGTAGTTCGATAGGCCTTCTTTGAAGGGCTTTGAATGGGATGCTTAATGCATGAGTGTGTGTATGCTTTGTGCATTTTTGTTTAGGCATTCTGCCAAAGAATTGATTGTTTTAGGCATTTGTTGCCAAAATGTTGATTGGGCAATTTTATTGCCAAAAATTGACTGATTTAAGGCTTTTAGCCAAAAAGATTGATTTAGGCAATTTGATTGCCAAAATGATTGATTTTAGGCGCTTGTCGCCAAAATGATTGATTTTAAGGCTTTTAGCCAAAAGATTGGTTAGGCGATTTGTCGCCAAAATGATTAAGGCATTTGTGCCAAAGGTGTTTTGTTGGGCGATTGTCGCCAAAATGATTAAGGCAATTTTATTGCCAAAATTGATGATTTGAGGCTTTTAGCCAAAAAGTTTGATTTAGGCAATTTGTTTGCCAAAAGTTGATTGGGCGTTTGACGCCAAAAATTGATTTAAGGCTTTTAGCCGAAAAGAGTTGATTTAGGCAATTGTTGCCAAAAAGTTGATTGGGCGATTGTCGCTCGAATTGATTGATTTAAGGCAATTGTGCCAAAATGAATTGATTTAAGGCTTTAAAGCCAAAAGATTGATTAGTTTTAAGGCATTTTGCCAAAGCTTTGATTCAAGCGATTTGTCGCTATGAAAAAAGAATTAATTCTCACTTGTAGGCAATTTGTTTGCCAAAAGCGATTATTAAAGGCTTTTAGCCAAAATATTGCTTTAAGCGACTTGAAAACTGATTAATTCTCACTTGTAGGCAATTTGTTTGCCAAAAGTGATTTATTAAAGGCTTTTAGCAAAAATTTTGTTTTGAGCGATTTATCGCTGAAAAACTTGATCAATTCTCACTTATAGGTAATTTGTTTGCCTAAAGTGATTAATTAAATTGAAATATAGGCAATTTATTGCCATAATAAAAAAAAGTATTTAATTAGGGCCTTTTAGTCACAATTATTGATTAATTAGACTTAAGCCAAAAACTGTTCGAAATAAAGGCAATTTCACCATAGTTATTGATTAACTAGGCTTTTAGCCAGTATTGTCGAATTTTAGGCTTTAATACCACGATTATCGATTAACCGTGCATCTAAGCTTAATTTTATTTAATTGAGGCAATTTGTTTGCCTAGTGGATGATATGAATGCATTTATGCAGTTATAGAATTTAGGAGGAGTAGAAAAGAAGCATGCATGAAGTGCTAAAATTAAAAAAGACAGAGTTTAGTTTTGGGTACCTGATTTAGTCGACGGCCACTTCTTAACTCCAGGTTAAGCTCCTCGTTAAGGGAAATTAATTAATTTAATTTTAATGACCACTTAACAAAGAAAGAAAGCAATAAAAGCTAAATTAAAATGCAAAAAAGCAGTAAAGAATCGCAAGGAGCGAGAGGGAGAAGGAGCGTCCGTCAACACAGACTGAGTGAGTAAAACAGGAGGCCCGAGGCCTGTATTTATAGGCGCAAAACGGACTGTTTCCGGTGGCCGGGTCGCCGGCCCGGCGGCCGTCCCGGCGGCCGGGCCGCCGGATGGACCGCCGGCTCGGCGGCCGGGCCGCCGGGTCTCGGCGGTCGGGCCGCCGGTCCGTCGGCGGCCTGCCCGGCGGCTGGGCCGCCCGGATAGGCCGCCGGATCGGTGGCCTTCCCGGCGGCTGGGCCGCCGACTCGGCGGCCTTTCCGCGGCTGAGCCGCCGGTCCCTCGGCGGCTGGGCCGCCGGCTCGGCGGCTGGCTCCGGTGGCTGAGCCACCAGGGCAGGCAAGTTCACTCCGGGGGCTTTTCCGGGAGTTCCGGACCTCCAAAAAATATTCCGAGACCAGTTCCGTGATCCTCGTAATTTTCCAGACGTTTCAAGTACCATATTGGCATATTTCCGGTGAACTTTCCGAAAGGCCTCCGATCCGGCCGGACTGTTCGCAGTCCGGAAGAAAACAGGCTTTTGAGCCTCAAAATTTGAGTGTTCACACCTAGTCTATCTTGATATTGACTACCCTGATTTCCCCTCTCTTGATTATCATGGTTTCTCCAAAAAGAGTCATGATAATTATAATTTTCAGCATTATAAGTATTCGAATATGGACCGCGAACTTGTCCTTGGACATAATTCACTTGTTCCTCCATAACCGGATGCTTATAATTACATTCATTTGATACATGCCCATTTTGACCGCAATTGTCACAAATAAGAGATGTTTATTTACTTATGTTTAAGTTATCAATTTTGTAAGACAAAGCAGAAATTTGTGCTTGCATCATAGTTAAGGTATCCAATTCATGCACTTTCTTTACCAAATTCTTTGAAGAAGATGAAGATGACTCATTATTAGTAGTAGAATGACTTACCTAAGCCCTTTCAGTTGGTCATATGCTATTATTGTTGGCCATCTCTTCCAGCAACTCAATTGCATCATTAGTAGTCTTCTTCATTAAGGATCCTCCTGCCATAGCATCTATAGTTCCCCTTGTAGAAGGTGTTACCCCATTATAGAAAGTTTGAATCAATATATTTTGGGGAAGGCCATGGTGTGGGCAAACTTGTTGGAGTTCTTTGTAGCGATCCCATGCCTCATATAGGGATTCATTTTCATGTTGGGTAAATGAGGTTATTTCTTTGATAAGCCTAGCAGTTTTTGCTAGTGGGAAGCATTTAGACAGGAAGGCTTGGGCTAGTTCTTCCCAAGTAGTGATAGAATTTGGTGGTAATGAATTCAACCAAGCTTTTGCCTTATCTTTCAGTGTGAAAGGAAATAGACGTAACTTGATAGCTTTTGCGTCTCTTTTGAGTTCCCGCAAGTATACGGATCGCAACGTAGTAATAAAAGATCGATCCCACGAGGAACGGGTTGAGTACACTTGCTACTTTATTCTTACTGATATGTTTACAGGAATACAAATATAAAATAGTTCTAAGGAATTTCTTAGTTATTCTAGATCTAATGATTATTCAACTTCAGAGAATAATGTGCATTAAAATACTTAGAATAATTAATCATAAAGACAAATGTGTAGTAAAATACTTAGACTAATTAATTGTACACAGGATTTTCCTTTTCTATGCAAAAGCTTGTAATATTCAATAAAGAATCTCTTAATTACATATGGTATAATATAATTCAACTTCTCAGTATAGAATTATACTATCTATTATATGTATTTCTACATATAATAAAATCCCTATCTTGTTAAATATTAAACCTAATTCTTATTCTTTGATTATTTCAATAAGACAGATTTAATTTCAACAGAAATAAGTAAAATATGCATATGTAAATTCAACTCAATGAATTAAATCTCTTTGATCTTTACTAAACTATTTCCTTCTGAGAATATAATCTAGTAACTTTGATTAAACAAAGATCAAAAGATAACTTAAGGAATTTTTATTGAATACTACCAATTAAAATTGTTGCTTTGTATAGAAGAATTATGAAGACCAACATACAACAAGTCTATAAAACAAGAGAAAGAAGTAATCAAACTCAAGCCTCCGGAGGGTGTCACACCTCGAGGAACTTCTTGGTGTTCTTGGCACAATCAATAACAAGTGACTTTCGTCAATCTTGCTCTAAGTACTACTAACACACTTCTCCTAATACAATCTAAGTGTTTTTGTGAATATAACTCTGAATAAGAATTAATTCCCTATCTGTCTGTTTGTCTTTTTCTTCACTTTGATTGCTATTTGTAGAGTAGGAGAGTGATGGTGGTTTTGGTAGTGATTGGCTGGCCAAGAGGTGCTTGAGGTGACTTCTCTTGGGAGGAGTCCCGACTCTTGCATGAAAAGATATGATTCTCTAATGAAAAGGCAGCAATCACGTCTCCTGGTAATCTCGATTCGCACTCGCGCTGATGAAGGTCGCGCTCGCGACTTCGACTCCAAGTGCTTCTGCCTCTCAAAAGTTCTTTTCGCGCTCGCGCATATGAAAGTCGCGCTCGCGTATTTCGCTGGCAAACTTTCTGCCTCTCAAAGGTGCTTTCTCGCGCCCGCGTATATGAATATCGCGCTCGCGTCTTCTGGTCCAATTGCTTCTGACACTCAGATCTGTTTGTCGCGCCCGCGTATATGAATGTCGCGCTCGCGACTAGCTATTCTGGTTGTAGCTTGCGCGCGCGACAATTGGTATTGCTCGCGACGTGGGCATTTTTCTTTGTTGCGACTTGCTTGAATGCGCAAAGGCTGGATCAAGGAATTCTTCCATCTTTTTAACTTGTTTTGACCCTATTTTTGTATAGAACAAGTCTTTGCTCCAACTTTGTTCCTGCAATCCACTTTAAAACAAAACAACACGAACAAACATAAAATGTACAAAAACAATCATGCATTCATGCAATTTATATCGAAATAACATAACAAGATTTGCCTGCTTTGCGAGGCTATCCATTCCCCCACACTTAGCTCTTTGCTTGTCCCTAAGCAAAATATTTATCCTTCTTTTTGAACTTCATATTGATCATGTTTGTTTTTATTCGTTGATTTAGACTTCTTAAGTAATCTACCAATGATAAGAGATTTTATGTATTTTGGGAACTAAGTAGTATAAATGTATATGACATGCAAAAAATTTCAATATAGCAAACAAAAATCTAAAGTATAAGAATCTAGTCATTTCAAGATATGAGATAGGCAATCCTCCATCCTTAGAATGCAAAGAATAGGAAGTACTTTAGATAGCATACATGTATTGTTTCTTATCTCAAGGCATTTTTAGGTTGTCTTATTTCTAACTCACTTAAGTGGTTGCATTTTATGCTCCATACCACTTCATTGCTTTTTTTTTTTTCTTTTCTTTTGTGGTTGCATTTTATGCTCCATACCACATTTTTTTCTTTTGCTATTTTTATTCTAGGTATGTGGGAATGTAATTGATAAGTGGTTGCATTTTATGCTCCATACCACTTTGCTTTTAAAAATGGATTTTCCGTTATTCCCTCTATCGTATATTTTTCTCTCTTGAACATACCTTCATCCTTTATTGACTTGAAACATACAAGTATTTAATTTTTCATTTTTCTTCCTATTCTTCATTCAAGGTAGGATCAAGCTTCTCTAAGATAAAAGATAATGTCTAGATAGTTAACTAAAGATTAGAATGTTGCTATTTGAAAATTTAGTATGTCATATGTAATATATTAACACTTAAATTTGTATAATCATTTAATCTCTTTAATCATGGTACATTTTTCAAGACTTCTATTTCAACAAACAAAATACAAACAAATCAACATGTAGAGACTAAAACATTGAACTAAGGCAAAGAAGTTGACTTTTTTAATTGTCACAATTTTTTTTTTTAAACATAATAAAAATAATGAAATGTAAGTCTCCCCCACACTTAAAAGCCACAATGTCCTCATTGTGTGAGGGGAAAATGCAAATAAAACATACGGCACATGCATAAACACACAAACAAATACTAAAAATAGAAAGAAAAACTTAAAGGCAAACAGAAAAACCTTAGGCCTCCGGAGAACCTGGAGGCGATGGAGTGAACTCGATGTGTTGATGGTGGAAATATTTCATCCACTTCCGTTCCATCCGTTCGTGGTTTTTCTGGATTGTATGCAGTTTTTGTCCCATGTCAAGAACAGTAACTTGCAAGGTTTCCTGCGATTGCTGTAAAGCTTCCACTTTACTCAACACTTGTTTCCACCCGGCAACTTCATCTTCTTCTTCTTCCGCATGAGAAGATGATGTGACCGGTGCTTTGTCCTTCCACTGTCTTTGCATTTGTGCCTCAGAGGTGCCGTCGTCGCGATCATTCTGCCCCACTCGCCTTTCCCATGGCTTCCAGCGATATAGAACTGTGCTGCCAGTTTTGATTTCTTCAACCAACCCTGTCTTTTCAAGAATGTGCCATCCATATATCGGAAAATGTCTGTAGGCTGGGGCTGATAAGGTGGAATAGGCATCCGAGCAATATGTGCCAAGATAGGCGCCAGATTACCCACTCCTAAAGTAACTTTGCCTTGATGACGAGAGGCGTTGTATATGGTATCGAGTATTATTCCTGCAACGTCCACTCGTTTTCCCTGTAAAATACAGTCCAAAATAAACAAGTCTCTTGTTTGGACTTTGGATGCTTCCACCCATCCAAACAAGGCATAACACAAATACTTCTGCAGATATAAAATACTCTCATCTTTTATCCATTTATTTCCAGAATTTCGTGGGGTAAAAGTTGATTGCCCTGTTAGTTTTTCCCAAACGGAAGATGCATTCCATCCTTTCGGTTTAGGAGGACATAAACTTTTGGGAAATCCTAACCATTCATGCATTTGATCATATCCCACAGTTAATTCTTCTCCATCCACTCTAAATTTGATGGCCATTTCATTGTCATCCACCCAATCAATAGTAGTTAGTAACTCTAAACTTAATTTAGCATTTTCAGGAATTTGTAATTGACTAAATATTTCAAAATTTAGAGTTTTCAAATATTCCTGTACTTTCTCTAAAATACCAGTATTTTGTAAAAAGGTTGGGTCAAGAAGATACATACCTGTGAAAGTGCACTTGGCTAGGCGTGTGTAGCGTTCTCCTTCCGCTATAGTATATATGGGGAAAGGAGCCTTATATCTGGTGGCCAAATCCTTTCGTGCTGGTGTAGAGGAGGAAGATCCTTCCTTGTTCTTCCTAGCCTTTTGCTTAAATGGCATGGTGTGAGTGTGGATGGAGTTATTTGTTGCTCAAGATATGTAGAAAAGAGGGCTGCTGGGAATTGATTTTGTAGCGACAGAGTTTGGGGGTTTGTAAAGAAAGGGAATTGAATTTCTTATATAGATGTATTTTGGGAAGGATAGGGTTGAGTAGTTAATGGGGAAGTTGAAAAGGAAGAGTTTTGATTGGATTTGAAAGGTTACTTACAGTTTTTCGCAGGTTTGAATGCCTTGGGAAGGAGAAGAATTGATTGGAATGTGAGAGGGCAGTTGAGAATTTCTGATCGTTAGGAAGTTGCGCCAAAAATTTGTGGAATCGCGCCAGGAATTTTTGCTGAATTCGCGATCGCGTCGGAAAATTCGCGATCGCGAATGGTTCTCGCCTTGCCTCTGCCTTCTGTTGTGCCCTAATCGCGCTTGTGCTTGGTATTATCGCGATCGCGAGAGTGAATCTCTTTGCTTCTGACTTGTTTTGCAGAGAACTCGCGCTCGCGAATATGGATCCTGAAGCTTCTAACTTCTTTTGTGGAGTAGTCGCGCTCGCGCAGAGTAATGTCGCGATCGCGAGTTTTGTTTAAAAAGCTTCTGTCTCTTTTTTGCAACATTCGCGCTCGCGCCTCATTTATTCGCGCTCGCGAATTTTGGTTTCCTGCAAAATAAATTACCTGCATACTTCACTTTTGATGAGTTTTCGATTTTTTTTTTATATGAAGGTAATATAAAATAAATAAAATAATAAGTTATAATAAACAAAGTATATTAATTTATTGATATTATACATACCTATTTGATTCAAAATGTTACCTGTGGTGGATCATCAATCCTATTACCCAAATAAAGCTTACACCGTTGTCCATTGACCATAAATGTGGATCCATTAGATAGATTCTTCGATTCTAATGCTCCATGTTCCATAACTTTGATTACTTCAAACGGCCCACTCCATCTAGACTTCAATTTTCCAGGAAATAGGCGTAATCTTGAATTAAATAATAACACCTGGTCTCCTTCTTTAAATGATTTGATTCGAATTTGATTATCATGCCATTTCTTAGTTCTTTCCTTATATAACTTGGCATTTTCATATGCTAATAATCTGATCTCATCAAGTTCATTCAACTGAAGTTTCCTTTTGTAACCAGCCTTGCTTAAATCAAAATTCAAAGATTTTATTGCCCAATATGCTTTATACTCCAATTCGAGTGGTAGGTGACATGCCTTACCATAAATTAAACGGTATGGAGACATCCCAATTGGTGTCTTAAATGCCGTTCTATACGCCCAAAGTGCATCATCGAGTTTAAGTGACCAATCCTTACGTGATGAATTGACCGTTTTTTCCAAAATCCACTTAAGCTCGCGGTTTGAAATTTCCACTTGACCACTAGTTTGTGGGTGATATGGGGTAGATACTTTGTGATGTACTCCATATTTCCTCAAAAGGCTTTCAAATGATCTATTTAAAAAGTGCGTACCTCCGTCACTTATGATTGCTCTTGGAACTCCAAATCGGGTAAATAATGCTTTTAAGAATTTGACCACTGTATTGGCGTTGTTTGTGACACATGCTTGGGCTTCTACCCACTTGGAAACATAGTCAACAGCTACTAAGATATAACTTTTACCCTGTGAAATAGGGAATGGTCCCATGAAGTCGATTCCCCATACATCGAATATCTCTACTTCGAGTATGTTGGATAAAGGCATTTCATCTTTCCGACTTATGTTGCCAACCCGTTGACACCTGTCACAATGAGACACAAATATACGAGCATCGTGGAATAGAGTGGGCCAATAAAAGCCACTTTCTAAAACCTTTGAAGTAGTTCTATTTGCTCCATGATGCCCTCCATATGGACTAGAGTGACAATGCATAAGTATATCTTGTATTTCAGTTTCCCCTACACACCTTCTAATCATACCATCCATACATATCTTAAACAAGAATGGTTCATCCCATAAGAAATTTTTAGCATCTGCATAGAACTTCTTCTTTTTTGCATAAGTCATGTCTGGAGGTATGATGTTAGAAGCTAGAAAATTTGCAATGTCGGCATACCAAGGTGTGTGAACATGTTGTACTAACATTAAATTCTCATCTGGAAAACTTTCATTTATAATTGTAGTTTCTCCTATTGGTCCTTCTTCATTTTCCAGACGCGATAAATGATCTGCAACTAAATTTTCAGAACCCTTTTTATCTCTAATTTCAATGTCAAATTCTTGCAATAATAATACCCATCGAATAAGACGTGGTTTTGCATCTTTTTTAGCAAACAGGTATTTCAATGCAGAATGATCAGTATAGATTATGACTTTTGCTCCTAACAAGTATGATCTGAATTTATCACATGCATATACTACAGCCAACATTTCCTTCTCAGTAGTTGTATAGTTTATTTGAGTACTAATTAGAACATGGCTAGCATAGTATATCACATGCAACTTTTTCTCATGTCTTTGGCCTAAAACACAACCAACAGCAACATCACTAGCATCACACATTATTTCAAATGGTAATCCCCAATTGGGTTTTGCTATAATAGGCGCACTTACTAAGGCATTCTTTAAAGTATTAAAAGCTTCCAAACATTCTGGAGAAAAATCAAAAAATGCATCTTTAACAAGTAAGTTAGTCAGAGGTTTAGCAATGATAGAAAAATTTTTTATAAATCTTCTATAAAATCCTGCATGGCCTAGAAAAGATCTTATACCCTTAATCGTAGTAGGAGGAGGTAACTTTTCTATGGCTTCTATCATTGCCCTATCTATCTGGATTCCTTCCTTACTTATTTTGTGCCCTAAAACAATGCCTTCATCAACCATAAAGTGACACTTCTCCCAATTCAAAACCAAGTTAGCATTTTCACATCTTGACAATACAAGATCTAGATTTTTTAAACAACCTTCAAATGAATCACCATACACAGAAAAGTCATCCATAAAGACATCCATAATTTCTTCTATGTAATCATTAAAAATCGCGGTCATGCAACGTTGAAATGTTGCAGGTGCATTGCATAATCCAAAAGGCATGCGCCTATATGCAAATGTACCAAATGGACAAGTAAATGTAGTTTTCTCTTGGTCATTCGGAAAGATATAAATCTGAAAATATCCTGAGTAGCCATCGAGAAAACAATAGAAAGCATGACCAGCAATTCTTTCTAACATTTGATCTATGAATGGTAACGAAAAATGATCTTTTCTTGTGGCTGAATTAAGTTTTCTATAATCAATACATACCCTCCAACCCGTAGTCGTCCTAGTAGGAATTAGTTCACCATCTTCATTTTTTACTACAGTCATTCCTCCCTTTTTAGGCACACATTGGATTGGACTAACCCATTGGCTATCCGAAATTGGGTATATTATTCCTGCATCTAGCAATTTGATAATTTCTTTCTTCACTACTTCTTTCATATTAGGATTAAGTCTCCTTTGTCTTTCTGCCTTAGGTATATGCCCATCCTCAAGATTGATATAATGCATGACTCGATTTGGACTTATCCCCTTAAGATCAGAAATTTGCCATCCTATACTCTTAATCCTATTTCTAACAATTTTCAACAAGTCATTTTCTTGATCTATAGTTAATTTGTTAGAAATAATTATAGGAAGAGTGTGATCTTTACCTAAGAAAGCATATCGTAGATGATTCGGTAACTCTTTAAGATCTATTGTTGGTGGAACTTCAATTGATGGTGGTAAAGGTTCATGCTCCCTAAGTAACATTTCAGGTCTTAAATTTATAAACTCCTCTTCTTCATTATTGACATTTTCTTCCTCAAAATTTTCCTTATCTTCCAAAGCAAACATTTCTTGTATGCAGACATCAACTACATCAATTCTCATGCAATTCCCCTCATCCATAGGATATTTCATGGCTTTATCTATATGAAATTCAATGACATCATCACCTATCCTAAGGACTAATTTTCCTTCTGAAACATCAATTAATGCTCTCACTGTGTTCATAAATGGTCTTCCTAAAATAAGAGGACAATTTTTATCATAAACAAAGTCAAGTATGACGAAATCAGTTGGAAAAATAAATTTGTCAACCTTAACAAGTACATCCTCAATGATACCATAGGGTCTTTTAATAGTTTGGTCAGCAAGTTGTAAAACCATATTAGTTCTTTTAACTTCATCCTCTAATCCCAATTTCTTAAAGAGAGATAATGGCATCAAATTAATACTTCCTCCTAAATCACACAGGCATCTAGGAAAATCTACTTTACCTAATTTGCATGGTATAGTGAAACTCCCTGGATCTTTGAGTTTAGTAGGTAACTTACTTGAGATTATGGAACTGCAATCCTCAGTTAGAGTGACTGTCGACACATCTTCCCAACTACGTTTCTTTGAGATCAATTCTTTAAGGAACTTACCGTAATTTGGAATTTGTGTGATAGCTTCCATAAGTGACATGTTGATATGCAAATTTTTCAGTTTATCAATGAAATTTAAGAACTGCTTATCTTGCTCTTGCTTCTTGAGTCTTTGCGGAAAAGGTGGTTTAGACTGATAAGCTTTAACATTGTCCTTCCCCTTATCCTTTCCTGTTTCTTGTTCTCTTGATCCTGCGCTATTTACTTCAATGCTCGGTTCACCAACCGGCTCCACAGTTACATTATTCAAAATATTAGCATTAATACCTAAAGGAACTATTTTATCTACTATTTTTCCACTTCGTAAGGCAATGGCGCTCACATTCTCCCTAGGATTCTTTTCTGTATTACTAGGAAGATTTCCTACTTCACGTGAGGAAATAGCATTGGCAAGCTGCCCTACTTGCACCTCCAAGTTATGTATAGATGATGAATGATTTTTGAATAACTTATCAAACTTTGATTCTAACCATTTAAAGCTATCATCCTGACTAGTCATCTTTTGGTTAAATCCCTCCAGAAATTTATCAATTTTATTAGTCAATTGTCCCAGTCTATCTTGATATTGACTACCCTGATTTCCCTTTTCTTGATTATCATGGTTTCTCCAAAAAGAGTTATGATAATTATGATTTTCAGCATTATAAGTATTCGAATATGGACCACGAATTTGTCCTTGGACATAATTCACTTGTTCCTCCATAACCAGATGCTTATAATTACATTCATTTGATATATGCCCATTTTGACTGCAATTGTCACAAATAAGAGATGTTGATTTACTTATGTTTAAGTTATCAATTTTATAAGACAAAGCAGAAATCTGTGCTTGCATCATAGTTAAGGGGTCTAATTCATGCACTTTCTTTGCTGAATTTTTTGAAGAAGAAGAAGACTCATTACTAACAGTAGAATGACTTACCTGAGTTCTTTCGGCTGGCCATATGCTATTATTGTTGGCCATCTCTTCTAGTAACTCAATTGCATCATTAGTAGTCTTCTTCATTAATGATCCTCCTGTCGTAGCATCTATAGTTCCCCTTGTAGATGGTGTTACTCCATTGTAGAAGGTTTGAATCAATATATTTTGGGGAAGGCCATGGTGTGGGCAAACTCGTTGGAGCTCTTTGTAGCGATCCCATGCCTCATATAAGGATTCATTTTCATGTTGGGTAAATGAGGTTATTTCTTTGATAAGCCTAGCGGTTTTCGCTAGTGGGAAATACTTAGACAGGAAGGCTTGGGCTAGTTCTTCCCAAGTAGTGATAGAGTTTGGTGGTAATGAATTTAACCAAGCTTTTGCCTTGTCTTTCAATGTGAAAGGAAATAGACGTAATTTGATAGCATCTGCTGGTACTGAATTCATCTTGAATGTATCACAGATTTCAAGAAAACTGGCTATATCTGAGTTAGGATCTTCATTTGGTAATCCGTAGAACTGAACACTATTTTGAAGCATTTGTAATAAAGCAGGTTTAATTTCAAACTGGTTAGCATTCACCGGTGGACGTACTACTCCCTTTTGTGAACCATTTAAACTTGGAGTAACAAAGTCCATCAACTTCTGTGGCGGATTTCCATCACCCATGACTCTTGAATTTCTTCTTTTCTTTTTCTTCTTTCGTTGTGAAAGAAACTGTTCAATCTCAGGCTGATAATCCTCCAATTCACTGTTTGAAGATCTGGTGCTTGGCATATGAGGTGTGTAAATTATGTGTTTCTGCAAAATTTTGAATCAATTATAAGTAAGTATATTAATTAAAACAAGTTGTAAATCATATATAAGAATATTTCGTTAAATGACAGAACACCGTTTCCCGGCAACGGCGCCAAAAACTTGTTGCATCTCTTTTGAGTTCCCGCAAGTATACGGATCGCAATGTAGTAATAAAAGATCGATCCCACGAGGAACGGGTTGAGTACACTTGCTACTTTATTCTTACTGATATGTTTACAGGAATACAAATATAAAATAGTTCTAAGGAATTTCTTAGTTATTCTAGATCTAATGATTATTCAACTTCAGAGAATAATGTGCATTAAAATACTTAGAATAATTAATCATAAAGACAAATGTGTAGTAAAATACTTAGACTAATTAATTGTACACAGGATTTTCCTTTTCTATGCAAAAGCTTGTAATATTCAATAAAGAATCTCTTAATTACATATGGTATAATATAATTCAACTTCTCAGTATAGAATTATACTATCTATTATATGTATTTCTACATATAATAAAATCCCTATCTTGTTAAATATTAAACCTAATTCTTATTCTTTGATTATTTCAATAAGACAGATTTAATTTCAACAGAAATAAGTAAAATATGCATATGTAAATTCAACTCAATGAATTAAATCTCTTTGATCTTTACTAAACTATTTCCTTCTGAGAATATAATCTAGTAACTTTGATTAAACAAAGATCAAAAGATAACTTAAGGAATTTTTATTGAATACTACCAATTAAAATTGTTGCTTTGTATAGAAGAATTATGAAGACCAACATACAACAAGTCTATAAAATAAGAGAAAGAAGTAATCAAACTCAAGCCTCCGGAGGGCGTCACACCTCGAGGAACTTCTTGGTGTTCTTGACACAATCAATAACAAGTAACTTTCGTCAATCTTGCTCTAAGTACTACTAACACACTTCTCCTAATACAATCTAAGTGTTTTTGTGAATATAACTCTGAATAAGAATTAATTCCCTATCTGTCTGTCTGTCTTTTTCTTCACTTTGATTGCTATTTATAAAGTAGGAGAGTGATGGTGGTTTTGGTAGTGATTGGCTGGCCAAGAGGTGCTTGAGGTGACTTCTCTTGGGAGGAGTCCCGACTCTTGCATGAAAAGATATGATTCTCTAATGAAAAGGCAGCAATCATGTCTCCTGGTAATCTCAATTCGCGCTCGCGCTGATGAAGGTCGCGCTCGCGACTTCGGCTCCAAGTGCTTCTGCCTCTCAAAAGTTCTTTTCGCGCTCGCGCATATGAAAGTCGCGGTCGCGTATTTCGCTGGCAAACTTTCTGCCTCTCAAAGGTGCTTTCTCGCGCTTGCGTATATGAATATCGCGCTCGCGTCTTCTGGTCCAATTGCTTCTGACACTCAGATCTGTTTGTCGCGCCCGCGTATATGAATGTCACGCTCGCGACTAGCTATTCTGGTTGTAGCTTGCGCGCGTGACAATTGGTATTGCTCGCGACGTGGGCATTTTTCTTTGTTGCGACTTGCTTGAATGCGCGAAGGCTGGATCAAGGAATTCTTCCATCTTTTTAACTTGTTTTGACCCTATTTTTGTATAGAACAAGTCTTTGCTCCAACTTTGTTCCTGCAATCCACTTTAAAACAAAACAACACGAACAAACATAAAATGTACAAAAACAATCATGCATTCATGCAATTTATATCGAAATAACATAACAAGATTTGCCCGCTTTGCGAGGCTATCAATAGCATCTGCTGGTACCGAATTCATTTTAAAGGTATCACAGATCTCAAGGAAACTGGCTATATGTGAGTTAGGATCCTCATTCGATAATCCATAAAATTGAACACTATTTTGGAGCATTTGTAATAGAGCAGGTTTAATCTCAAACTGGTTAGCATTTACCGGTGGACGTACTGCTCCTTTTTGTGAACCATTTAAGCTTGGAGTAACAAAGTCCATCAACCTCTGTGGCGGATTTCCATCACCCATGATTCTTGAATTTCTTCTTTTCTTCTTCTTCTTTCGTTGTGAAAGAAATTGTTCAATCTCAGGTTGATAATCCTCCAATTCACTATTTGAGGATCTGGTGCTTGGCATATGAGGTGTGTAAATTATATATTCCTGCAAAATTTTGAATCAATAATAAGTAAGTATATTAATTAAATTAAACTGCAAATCACATATAAGAATTTTTCGTTAAATGACAGAACACCGTTCCCTGGCAACGGCGCCAAAAACTTGTTGCGTCTCTTTTGAGTTCCTGCAAGTATACGGATCGCAACGTAGTAATAAAAGATCAATCCCATGAGGAACGGGTTGAGTTCACTTGCTACTTTACTCTTAATGATGTGTTTACAAGAATACGAATACAGAAGTGATTAATTTCTATTTATGCTAAAGCTAATGTTTAATTAAATTTAAAGATAAGTGTGTAGTAAAATACTTAGAATAATTAAACATAAAGACAAGTGTGTAGTAAAATACTTAGAATAATTGATCATACATAGGATTTCCCTTTTCTATGCAAAAGCTTGTAATATGCAATAAAGAATTCTTTAATTACATATGGTATGATATAATTCAACTTCTCAGTATAGAATTATACTATCTATTATAAATATTTCTACTTATAACAGAAACCTTATCTTGTTAAATATTAAATCTAATTCTTACTCTTTGATTATTTCAATAAGACAGATTTAATTTCAACAGAAATAAGTGAA
Source organism: Jatropha curcas (assembly GCF_041381405.1). Taxonomy (NCBI): domain Eukaryota; kingdom Viridiplantae; phylum Streptophyta; class Magnoliopsida; order Malpighiales; family Euphorbiaceae; genus Jatropha; species Jatropha curcas. Next base: position 21,950,915 of record NC_143161.1, read on the forward strand.
ATATGCATATGTAAATTCAACTCAATGAATTAAATCTCTTTGATCTTTACTAAACTATTTCCTTCTGAGAATACAATCTAGTAACTTTGATTAAACAAAGACCAAAAGATAACTTAAGGAATTTTTATTGAATATTACCAATTAAAATTGTTGCTTTTCATAGAAGAGTTATGAAGAACAACATACAATAAGTTTATAAAACTGTGAATACTCAAATTTTGAGGCTCAAAAAGCTTGTTTCCCCGGACTGCAAACAGTCCGGCCGGACCAGAGGACGTTCGAAAATTTTACCGAAAGTATGCCAATATGGTACTTGAAACGTCCGAAAAATTGCGAGGATCACAGAACTGGTCCCGGAATATTTTTTGAAAGTACGAAACTCCCGAAAAAGCCTTTGGAACGAAAGACTAGCAAGTCCGCCGACCACGGCGGCAGCGGCGTCCGCCCTTCACGGCGGCGGCAGCTGCCCTCCAGCCCGGGTTTTCCCTATAAATACAGCCCCGATTTGTCAGTTTTAGGCACTCAGTCTGTGTTGACGGACGCTCTCTTCTCCCCTACGCTCCTTGCGGTTCTTTTACTACTTTTCCGCATTTAGTGTAGGCTTTTATTACTCTGCTGTTGTGATATTTGGTCACTTAATTGAATTAATTCTAATTAATATTCCCCAAACGAGGAGCTTAATCTAGAATTTTCAAGCTGAAGCTAAGAAGCGGCCGCCGATTAACTCAGGTAATAACAAAACTCTGCCCATTTAATTTCAGCATTTTGTGCCTATTCTCTTCTACTCCAATTCTGAATTAAACTGCTGCATAAATGCATTCACGTCATCAATTAGGCAAATAAACTGCCTCAATTAAATATGATTAAGCTTTAATGCCCGGTTAATTAATAATCGTGGTGTTAAAGCCTAAATCCGACAATATTGGCTAAAGTATCTGGTCAATTAATGACTATGGTATAATCGCCTTTATTTCGAACAGTCCGGCTTAAGTCCAATTAATCAATAACTGTGGCTAAATAGCCTTAATTAACCACGTTTTTTTTCTTTTGGCAATAAATTGCCTATATTGCAATTCAATTGATCACTTTTGGCAAACAAATTGCCTATAAATAAGATTAACCATTTATAGCAACAAATCGCTTAAATCAAAGCTTTGGCAAAATGCCTTGAATTAATCAATCTTTTGGCTAAAAGCCTTAAATCAATCATTTTGGTGACAATCGCCCAATCAACACTTTTGGCAAACAAATTGCCTAAATCAACCCATTTTGGCTAAAAGCCTTCAAATAATCACTTTTGGCAAACAAATCGCCTAAATCACATCAACTTTTGGCAACAAATTGCCTAAATCAATCTTTTGGTTAGAAGCCTTAAATCAACACTTTTGGCAACAAACGCCTAATCAAATCAATCAATTCTTTGGCAAAATGCCTAAACAAAATGCATGAAGCATACACACACTCATGCATTAAGCATACCCATTCAAAGCCCTTTAAAAAAGGCCTATCGAACTACGTCAACTTTGATCTTCCATTCAAACGGAAGTACGTAGGCATGTTTGGGATTTAACCTCGAGCGGCAAGTCGAAATCACTTAAACATTTCATTGGTCCAATTACATCATTTACCTTGCAAAGCATTCATTCATTGGTTAGTTCATCAGCATGACATGGTCTCGGGATCCACCTCGGGTTCGTAGACTGTGCCTTAAACATTGGGATAATTAATCTAGTAATTAGGTTAATTAAAATTGGAGTTAGCTTAGGGTTTTTTCCTAGTTTACCCTAAAATAATTAAACATGGTGACGACTCACACATTCACGTGCATTTCTGCCCTTTAGTCATATTCATCATATGACAATATTTGGGGTAGGGGTTCACAGTTTGGTGACTTCACTGGGGACTTATGTAATCATTTTGCATAAAGTGGACTACAATTGCTGCATCAACTAACCTGCCCTTCTTCAGGGTATTATTTTTGTTGTGCTTTGTTTTGTAGGGTACCCTAACATGAATCAAGTGTTCTTTCGTTAAGAATACTGGATAAGGAAATTTTGGACTTAATTGTAAAATTTAATTAAAAAATTTAAATTTGTTGATTTATTTACACGATTGAGAATCTTTTTCTCCATTGCATAAAAAACGAATTTCAAATGAATTTCTTCTCTTCTGTTCAAACTTTTGAGTCTGGATAGCAAGTAGCGTTGATCGGCAGGTCTCCTTGATTATGTCGATGGACAGCCAAAGCATCCTCCCTGTTACCGCAAACCATCCCTAATCCTTTTGGGGATGATGGCCCATGAGTATGCGTACTGTCGGACCCACGTGAAACTCCTTGTTTCACATGTGGTTAGGTATATCCATGCTCAAGGTTCAAGGGTTCCTTTATAAGCCTATTTTCTATTTGTGTCATAGCCTATAGTACCTATCCTTTAGGGCCGTATGTACCCAATGCTTGTTGTGCGCATTCACGACATGTCATAAACATTGAATAAACACAAAAAGAACACAAAACATTCTTTTATTTTTTTTTCATGCACAGTTGGACAAAGAGTCGATCTACCTCACATCAGCTACCCTGATACACGAACCACTATACCCTAATCCAATTACCCTTATACTTACCCACTGTTCAAGTGCCAACATCAGTGCCAGTCACACCTACGGTACCATCCCCAACATCACCAGCTTCACCAGCTACACCAGCTTCACCTACAACTCCAACAACCCCACCTGCATCAATGGCATCAATCTCTGACATCCAAAACCTTATGAGCCAACTGGAGAAGACAAAGGGCCAGCCTCTCTTTGAGGTCAACCCTGAGAATGCCAACCTGCCCCTCTCGGGATTTCAATATGACACTATGCAGTTCATAGAAGGAAAAACTGCAAACTCTCGAATTCTCTTTGATTTCGGGACGATGCAAATAAACTGCATAGTGCCTTTGATGCTGAAAATGTCCTACCTGCCGGGAGTGGTTATGGCGAGGTCCGAAAAGACATACCCCACACTGCAAGCTTGGGAATGTCCAGTGAATAAAGGGACTTTTGGGCTAGGATATGAGCCCACTGATGAAGACCTGGCTGGAAGGACCAGGAGAAGAAGGAGAAAGATACAGATGCAGCCATACTTTTTGACTTTGAATGGTCACTTCTGCAAACCGGGAGAAACGATTCCTTATCGTGGCTTCCAAGAACCATTTTACTGCCCGACTGCTAAGAAGATGCTGCCTGGGTTAGAAACATTTTCTCATGTCTAGGGCAACAAGCCCGAAACAATAACTGAACTGGAAGTGGAAGACGTCATGCAGCCCAGTCTCTTTGACGAGGTTGCGGTCATTACAGGAAATGATGGGAACCAAGACCTGCTGAGCCTGATCAAGCAGTACAAAGGGCCTCTCACCAACTGGTATGCCGAGGAGGAGCGCACTGCTGATAAACCCCCTCCCGAGTCAAACCTAGAGTCAAAGTCTGTAATCAAGTCCTGTACTGAGTCTGAGTCTGACCCTGAGTCTGAAACCAAGTCAGAGTCCAGTTCCAGTTCTGAGTCGTCTGTGTCGAATCTGGAAAATCCAGACTTTAAATTTGATGTAATTTTTGAGGACAATTCCGTCCTAATCAATAAGAGCTTGCAAATTATTGGCTACCCCGCGTGTCTATCTTTCCAAGCATTTCCAAGCAAAAATAATGAAAATCAAATAAATGAAATAAAAAATGAAAAAGAAAAAATAATAATTGGCAAAGAAGAAAATGAACATACATACATTGCATCTGACTGTGTGAACAGGGAACAGGTCATTGAATGCTTGAAGAAGTTTGCCGATTGCTTCATGTGGAAGGCAAGTGACATCACGGGAATTGACCCGGCAATAGCGGTACACAAGATTCCAGTATACCCTGAGGCTAAGCCGGTAAAACAGAAGGTAAGAAGGCTCAAAACAGAATGGTCCTTGAAAATCAAGGAGGAAGTAGCCAAGCAACTAGAGAATAAGTTCATAGAACCCATTGCCTACCCGACGTGGTTAGCAAATATTGTGCCGGTGCCGAATAAAGATGGCAAAGTCAGAATATGTGTGGATTATCGGGATTTGAATAAAGCATGTCCGAAGGACGACTTCCCCCTGCCGCATACTGACTTGTTGGTGGACCGAATGGCTGGACATGAGATGGTCTCCTTGACCGATCTCGCTGTCGGGTACAATCAAATAATGATGCATTTACCAGACAAAGAGAAAACGGCATTCATCACGGAGTGGGGAACCTACTACTACAGGGTTATGCCTTTAAGGCTCAAGAATGCCGGGGCAACCTATCAAAGAATGGCAACGACCATCTTCCATGACATGATTCACAAAGAAGTAGAAGTGTATGTGGACGATATGGTTGTTAAATCAAAAACAGCTAAAGAACATACAACAACACTTGAGAAGTTCTTCCTTAGACTTCGAAAGTACAATTTAAAGCTCAACCCGGTGAAATGTCTGTTTGGAGCTACATCCGAAGTATTTCTGAGGCATATGATTAGTCGGAAAGGCATAGAGATTGACCCTTCAAAAGCCAAAGCCATTTTGGAAATGCCAGCACCGAAGACGGAAAAGGAAGTTCGGGGTTTCCTGGGAAGGCTACAGTACATCAGCCGGTTCATCAATCAATTGGCCAATACTTGTGGTCCGATTTTCAAATTACTCAGGAAAGGAGTAGCCATCAAATGGAATGAGGATTGTCAGAAAGCTTTTGACCAAGTCAAGCAATATCTGTTATCCCCGCCAGTCTTATAGCCACCAAGGCTAGGAAAACCTTTGCTATTGTACCTATCAGTGACAGAAGAAGCGATGGGTGCAATGCTAGCTCAACAAGCAGAAGATACAAGGGTAGAAAATGCCGCGTATTACCTCAGCAAAAGGATGCTAGACTACGAGCTAAAATACAATAAGATAGAGAAGTTGTGTCTGGCTCTAGTTTGGGCTTGTACAAAGCTGCAGCACTACCTCTCGTCCTACACCACATACGTTATTTCTGAATCGAACCCCTTGAAATTCCTTATGGAGAGGCCGGTTCTTGATAGTAAGATGGCTAAGTGGGTGTCGGTGCTCGCAGCCTATGATTTAAAATTTGTACAACGGAAGGCAGTGAAAGGTGGAGCCTTGGCTGATCAATTAGCAGAATTACCGGTCGAAGACCAAATGCCGGAGGTAGAATTTCCTGATGAAGACTTGTTGAGCTTGGAAAGTGAAGTCTAGGAAATGTACTTCGATGGAGCTTCAAACTACCATGGAAATGGGGTTGGAGTCGTATTCAAAACTCCTTGTGGAGAATACGTCCCAATTGTAGTCAAATTAGATTTCGACTACACCAACAATGAAGCCGAGTATGAAGCTTACATAAAGGGGTTAAAAGCAGCCCTGGAAAAGGAAATAAAGGTCCTCAAGGTTTTCGGGGATTCCAATTTAATAGTCTCCCAAGCTTTGAGAAAATGGAAAATTAAGGAAGAGCGTTTGGTTCCTTACTTACAACGCTTGGACAAATTGGCTCAGCAATTTGTGGATTTATCCTTCCACTACTTGCCGCAGCCAAAAATCAGTTTGCTGATGCTCTGGCTACTTTGGCCTCCATGGTTAATGTAGGGGGAGACCAAGTCATTCGACCTCTGACAGTTCGGCTACAGAAACAGCCAGCACATATCATGAATTTGGTGGATGACAAGCCCTGGTATTGGGATATACAGAATTATCTTCAGAATGAAGCCTACCCGGAGGGATCCACCAAGACCGATCAACGGACATTGAGACAGTTAGCATCCGGATATTTCCTTACTGGGGGAGTACTGTATAAAAGAAGTTGGAATGGCCTGTACCTAAGGTGCGTTGATGAGGGAGAAGCTCAAACCATCATGGATTCCTTACATAATGGGGAGTCTGGTCCACACATGCACGGGATAGCCTTGGCTCGGAAAATCATGAACCTGGGTTATTACTGGTCAACCATGAATACGGATTGCGTGAGGCACGCGCAGAAGTGCCATGAGTGTCAAATTTTTGCTAAGCTGCAAAGACAGCCTCCGGTCAATTTGAATCCTATTGCTTCACCATGGCCTTTTGCAACTTGGGGTATAGACATGATCGAAAAAATCCACCCAAAGGCTTCCAATGGTCATCAATTCATCCCGGTTGCTGTGGATTATTTCACTAAGTGGATCGAGGCAGCCTCTTGTTCGGTTTTGAATGCCAAGAAGGCGGCACAGTTCGTTCGTACTAACATCCTTTGTCGGTACGGAATGCCATTCGAGATCATCACTGATAATGGGTCCCACTTTCAGAGTGAATTTTCTGATTTGTTGAAAGAAAAGAGAATCCAACATCATAAGTCCTCGCCTTATCGTCCACAAACAAATGGGGCTGTAGAGGCTGCAAATAAGGCTATAAAACTCATTTTGCAGAAGACAGTTAAAAAGCACAAAGCTTGGCATGAACGGTTACCAAATGCCCTATGGGGATATAGGACTTCAATCAGAACGCCCACCGGAGCAACTCCGTATTCCTTAGTGTATGGTATGGAAGCAGTGTTGCCTATTGAGCTGGAAGTTCAATCGGCGAGGATTATCTGGGAAAGCCAGATCAGCGAAGCAGATTTGGCTAAGAATTATCATTTGCAACTCTTGGGTATGGACAAAAAATGATTGCAAGCGATCCACCAAACTCAAGTTTACCAGAAAAGAATGGCATGGCATTTTAATAAGAAGGTCAAAGACCAAAAACTGGAAGAAGGTTGTTTGGTCTTGAAGGAAATTAGACAGCCAATCATAGACCCACGTGGGAAGTTTCGTCCTCATTGGGCTGGACCCTATGTGTTGAAGAAAATATTGTCTGGCGGAGCCGTCATTTTGACTGATTTTGTAATGCCCCAAAATTTTCGAATCTTAAAATGATATTATTTTATTGGGTCATGAATGGTGCTACAGAAAGGGGGATAATATTTTATTTAGATTCGAGGAAGATATTGAGTATGATTAACTATGAATGGGTAGTGATTTACCAGTCTATGAATAGTACCATCGGTCTATGAATAGTACTACCGGTCTGGGAGTCGGTATTATTTTGGTCCGAAAAAATTACTATATATGTTTTATATTTTCTTTAATATTTTTGGAGTATGTATGCATGATTTTTATGGGTAGAAAGTAAGTAATGAATATTTTAATGCTGGAAATTTCCTATCCCTTGACTCATAGGTTTATTTGGATAAATGTATGTATGAATCATGTGTGATGAGGTTCTCTTGATTATTTGTATGTTTGAGGATTGATTTGACAAAAATAAGATATAAGTTGAAAAGTGGTATTGTGGATATGTTTAAATGGATATAAATGGGAAAAATTATTGGAAATTTTGGGATAAAGTGTGGAATTAGTTTAAATAATGCATGATGAGGATAGAAATGGATACCTTGGTGCATAAGAGTTATGTTAGTATGCTTGGTTGGAGAAGGAAATTCCTCCCCTTGGTTTCATTAAGAGGCCAAACCACTCTAGGGTGGTAAGGCTTACTTAATTATTTTTTTTGTATGGTATAAGTATGACATAAGTATGATTATTTTGATAAATTTCATATGTTCAGAGTTTTTTTTAAAAAAAAGGGTATTTAAGGTGTATGTACTTTGAATTTTGAATAAGGAAAGTATGATAAATTTCATTATGATGTTAAGAAAGTTTTTAAAGAAAAGGAATTGATGAGAAATTTTCCTATATTAAGTATATCTATATATATATATATATATATTTGAAATATTTCCTTTGAGGAATGTGGAAATTTTTGTAAGTTGTAAGTTGAGAAATTTGAAATGATGGGTATTAAGTAATGAAGAGTTTTTGATTAAGAATTATTGCTTTTGTGAAAGAATGATTTTGATTTGGGCTCTACTATGCATGATTGAAACGTGGTATGATGAGATTGATTTTGTTATGTGAAGCTATGATCATATGCTAGGGTTATCAACCCTTATAAATAGGCGGACGCACTTATTTGTGTGATGGGGGTGGTGCTTTCATAGGCCACGGTGGTGCTTTCATAGGCCACGGTGGTGCTTTCATAGGCCACGATCAAATCTGCTTATGTTCATTCTGTATTAGTACGAGCCTTAACTAAAGAATGAACATATTTGTATTTATAATCGTCTTATTGCTTTCAAAGTATTTGAATTAAACGAATGAGATCATATAATTTTAGTAAACCTTACTTTGGAAATTAATGATTATGTTATCAAATAAATTTTCAAAGCATGATATTCCGGTACATGGTTTTAAAACTAAATAGTATATGTATTGGTATAATAAATGTGCAAGTAATGAATTTATGAGTTGAAAGAATTAAATTCTTTATGTTATTAATTAATAGTTTATTTGATATTTCTTTTGCTATAAATGTAAATGTATATTGAAATTTAATGATTTTATGTCATTTGTGTTTTAAGTAAGTTGTCATCACAACTTTAGTAAGTATGTGAATTATGAGCACCACTGAGTTTTATACTCAGCGCGTTGATTTTTATCACGCACAGGTTAAAGACTGTGGTTGCTGCTCGAAGACTAGAAGAGTAGCATCAGAGCAAAAGTGACTATTGTGGTAGTAGTAGATTGAGGTTTATGTAATTAAGAATTATGGCATGTATAAGTATTCTATTTTTGGAGGTTGTATTATTTGAAGTATAACTTAAGCATGTCATTAGCAATTATGTTGGTGTATACATTCAGAGATCAGCATAAGATTCATTAAATGATTGAATATAAAATATTTCAAGAGAGTTGGTATGATTATTTTATTAAGACTTGATATATATACTGAATGCAATTAATTGATGAATATTAAAATGCTATTGAGGATTTATATAGTTATGAAAATATAGAAGTGCTGTTGTGTTATGATGATTATTTGGAGATGTTGGGAGTTTGGAGTTTAATTGGGAGTGTTTTGTATTCACATGTTTGGCGAGCTCAGTTTTTAACAGGAAATTCTTACAGTATTTCTATAGGATTTTTCCCAATCTATTTTTCAATAAAAAAAAAGAGATGGAAAAGAAATGAAATGATTATCTAATAAATAAAAAAACATATTACTCGCTAAACTTGTGAATACTCAATTACTTCTAATTCATAATATAATTTTATGATTTTTATGTTAAGTTAAGACGGTGTCTTCGACACCGAATGTGGCATCCGTCGTCGGGTCTCACGGGACTGGGCGGAGGGTGTTACAGATTTGGATGGTTTGGAATTCACGAATCCATGTAATTTAGATCAGTTAAAAAGATATTTTGTATAATAAGCATTGCATAATGTAAAAAGAGCTACATTAGACCTGATTCTCCTCGGAAAAAAGAAATTGTGTATCGGAGATATGTAGGCAGCCCTCTTTGAGCGCGGTCTAAACATTAATGAAAAAATCATTTCATAATTCATTCTTCTTTGCCAAAAAAAAAAAAACAAAACAAAAAAAAAAGAAAAAAAAAAGAGAAAAACCCGCTTGTGAACCCCTACCCCGAAACATGGTGCATAATGATGCATATGACAAAAGGGCAGAAATGCACGTGAATGTGTGAGTTGCCACCTTGTTTAGTTATTTTCGGGTAAACTAGGAAAAAACCCTAAATTGACTCCAATTTTAATTAACCTAATTACTAGATTAATTATCCCAATTTTTAAGGCATGGTTTGCGAACCCGAGGTGGATCCCGAGACCATGTCATGCTGATGAACTAACCGATGAATGTTTTGCGAGGTGATTGATGTAATTTGGACCAATGACATGTGATTTCGACTTGCCGCTCGGGGTTAAATCCCAAACGTGCCTACGTACTTTCGTTTGAATGGAAGATCAAAGTCAACGTAGTTCGATAGGCCTTTTTTAAAGGGCTTTGAATGGATATGCTTAATGCATGAGTGTGTGTATGCTTCGTGCATTTTGTTTAGGCATTCTGCCAAAGAATTGATTGATGTTTAGGCATTTGTTGCCAAAAGTGTTGATTTTAAGGCTTTTAGCCAAAAAGATTGATTTAGGCAATTTATTGCCAAAAATTGATTGATTGGGCGTTTGTCGCCAAAAATGCTTGATTTTAAGGCTTTTAGCCAAAAGATTGATTAATTTGAAGGCTTTTAGCCAAAAATGAGTTTGATTTAGGAACTTAGTTTGCCAAAAATATTGATTGGGCGATTATCGCTAAAATTGATTGATTTAAGGCTTTTAGCCGAAAGATTGATTAATTTTAAAGCATTTTGCCAAAACTTCGATTTAAGCGATTTGTCGCTACAAATGGTTAATCTAATTTATAGGCAATTCGTTTGCCAAAAATTGATCAACTAAATTGCAGTGTAGGCAATTTATTGCCAAGAAAACGTGTTTAATTAAGGTTTTTTTAGCCACAATTAATAATTAAATGGATTTAAGCCGGATTTGTTCGAAATAAGGTGGTTAAACTGTAGTTATTAATTAACTAGGTTCTTTTAGCCAATATTGTCGGATTTAAGCTTTAATACCACGATTATTAATTAACCGGGCATTTAAGCTTGAACTTAATTAATTGAGGCAATTTATTTGCCTATGTGATGACATGAATGCATTTATGCAGTTGTAGAATTTAGGAGTAGAAGAGAAATATGCATGAAGTGCTAAAAATTAAATAGACAGGTTTAGTTATTACCTGAGTCAGTCGTCGGCCACTTCTTAGCTCCAGATTAAGCTCCTCGTTAGGGGAATATTAATTAGTTCGATTTAAGTGACCAATTAACAAAGCAAGAAAGCAATAAAGCTAACTAAAAATGCAAAAAAGCAGTAAAAGAATCGCAAGGAGCGTAGGGGAGAAGGAGCGTTCGTCAACACAGACTGAGTGAGTCAAAATGAAGACCCGGGGGCCATATTTATAGGCAAAATCGGGCAAGAGGGCGGCCGCCGTGTCCGGCGGCAGCTGCCCCCGTGGCAGGCGGCTGCAGCCGCCGTGTCCGGCGGCCACTGTCGCCGTGGCCGGCGGGCAAGCGAGCTTTTTTTGTTCCAGGAACTTTTTCGGGAGTTCCGGACCTCCAAAAAATATTCCGGGACTAGTTCTGTGATCCTCGTAATTTTCCGGACGTTTCAAGTACCATATTGGCATAGTTTCGACGAACTTCCAAAATGGCTTCCGGTCCGGTCGGACTGTTTGCAGTCCGGAAAAACTGGCTCTTTGAGCCTCAAAATTTGGGTATTCACAGTTGTCTCCCACTGGCAATCATAAAGATGATTTATGGGAGTCGGTGGTTGTCTGAAACACAAATTTTGAAGGCGAAAACCAAACGCGTCCAGAAACCCACCTTTTAGCCTTTTCTTTATAAATAGCTTGAAATTCATCATTTTCATTCATTCTAAACTCTCCAAGACGAAGAGTTCTTTAAATCCTCTCAATCCTAAGGCTTCCAAGTTTCCTTCCTCGATGGCTTCCTCAGATCTTAGCGACGAGGATTGCCAGCGCTTTTCGCAAGTGTACGAAATCGCAACAAGTAATATAGAGTAAGAGAGTATCGTATCCACAGGGATTGTTTATCAATTACCAAAATTATGTTAACCTATTATTATTTAGACGATGATAAGAGAGATTCGCTGTAATGTAAATAAAATTTAAAGTAAAAATAGAAGAGATCAAACACAAAATTCAGGTGAAAAGAAATCAGAGGATTGATCTACTAGGGAATTTGATTTCACTTAATTCTATCCAGCTTATTCTATTAGTTCATTAATCAACTTTAATTGTTCAAGTAGGAGAAACAACCCTAAAGTTACTAACAAGCTCTCCCGATTTATTGTTAGCTATTCTAATCCAGTTTAATTACCCATCTTTAATAGTGAAATTAAACATAGATCAGATCATTAGGTTTTATGGTTGTTTTGTGAGTTCACAACTTAATAATTTATTAACTTATGAAAACCCCCCTTGAGTCAAACCATATAGCTTCCGCATCAAGTTATTATTCTCAAGTAAATTATTATCTTTTTCATATCAATAACCCTTCTCCCGAATGTAATTATTGAAATAATTCAATCCAGGGGAAATTTTCTGCCTAGAAGCCTTAAGCACAATAATAAGTTATAACAAGAACAAAGAAAAAATAAATCTAATATTATAAACTGGAATCGAATTAAATTACATCAAATCCCTAGTATAAGAGTTTAGCTAGACATAGTAATTAAATTAAACTCAATCATACTTGAATCATTCATCATATTTAAAGACAGGCAATAAGGAAAGAAACAAGATGAAGAGTTTAGAATAAAAACTGTATCACAACTATGTTGATGGCTTCCTTGAATCTTGGCACAATTATTTGATGCTTGGAATCTTTGAGAGAGAGAAAGAATTATGTAAAGAAATTGCATAAAAAATGAGATCCCTTGTTAGGAGAAGTTCCTCTCTTTATATAGAGTTCCTGAAGGCAAGTCTGACTCCTTTTAGGAAATAGAATCCTTATTTAGTGCAAAATCCTTTATAGGTGATCATGACTGTTTAGGCTCTTGATTTCTTCTTGATTAGGACTCCTTTTTCCTCCAAGAATAGGTCCAGGTCTTGTTTAGTGTGTTTAGGAAACTCCCTGAAGTCAGCCCATGTGAGAAAAAACTTGATTTGCGTATTAAATTCACGCTGGTTCCGCCTGCGCAGCACGGGCGTGCTTCATGGCACGGGCTGGGTGTGCTTTAGTCTGGAAGTCTGGCTAGTGAAGCACGGGGTGTGCTAGGTAGCACGGGCTAGTGAAGCACTGAGGCACGGGCTAGTGAAGCACTGAGGCACGGGCGTGCTACAAAGCACAGGCAAGGCGTGCTTTTCTCTGGAAGTCTGCCTAGAGTTGCCATGGGCGTGCTATGCTTGACACGCCCTGGTCCCATTGTAGCACGGCTGTGCCTTTTGACACACCCTGGCCGTGCTTTCTTCTGTCTCTCCTTTGGTTTCCTTGGCTTCTAGCACGGTTGTGCCTTTTAGCACGGCCCAGGCGTGCTAGAAGCTAAGTGCCTTGTATTATAAAGTTCTTTTCTGCGCCAAATTCCTGCAATTTTCTCTTAGATCAAGCGGATAAAAGATCAACGAAGCTTTTGAACTGTGAACCCCTCCCCAAAATGTCATAGGCATGTGAATGCATGTGACTAAAGGAAGAAATGCACGTGAATGTATGAGTCGCCACCTTGTTTAATTGTTTTAGGGTAAACTAGGAAAAACCCTAAGTGACTCCAATTTTAATTAACCTAGTTACTAGATTAATTAGCCCAATGTCTAAGGCAAGGTCTTCGAACCCGAGGTGGATCCCGAGACTATGTCATGCTGATGAAACTAACCTAAGAATGAATGTTTTGCAAGGAAGATGAAATAATTTAGACCAATGAAAAAGATGTTTATGTGATTCGACTTGCCGCCCGGGGTTAGATCCCGAACGTGCCTACGTACTTCCGTTTGAATGGAAGATCAAAGTCAACGTAGTTCGATAGGCCTCTTTTAGAGGGCTTTGAATGGGATGCTTTATGCATGAGTGTGTGTATGCTTTGTGCATTTTGTTTAGGCATTTTGCCAAAAAGGTTGAAGGATTTAGGCACTTGGTGCCAAAATGTTGATTTTGAGGCTTTTAGCCAAAAGAATTTAATTTGGGCTTATTCTTGCCAAAAGATTGATTTTTAAGGCATTTGTGCCAAACGAATTGTTTTAAGGCTTTTAAAGCCAAAATATTGGTTTAGGCAATTAATTTGCCAAATGATGCTAATTGGGCGATTGTCGCCAAAGTTGATTGATTTAAGGCAGTTTATTTGCCAAAAAAAATTGTTTGAAGGCTTTTAGCCAAAGAAATTTAATTTAAGCGATTTGTCGCTAAAAAGGTTAATCTTCACTTATAGGCAATTTGTTTGCCTAAAGTGATTAATTAAATTGAAATATAGGCAATTTATTGCCATAATAAAAAAAGTGTTTAATTAGGGCCTTTTAGTCACAATTATTGATTAATTAGACTTAAGCCAAAACTTGTTCGAAATAAAGGCAATTTCACCATAGTTATTGATTAACTAGGCTTTTAGCCAATATTGTCGAATTTAAACTTTAATACCACGATCATTAATTAACCGGGCATTTAGCTTAAATTTATTTAATTGAGGCAATTTATTTGCCTAGTTAATGGTATGAATGCATTTATGCAGTTATAGAATTTAAGAGGAGTAGAAAAGAAGCATGCATGAAATGCTAAAATTAAAAAAAAAAAACAGAGTTTAGTTTTGCGTACCTGATTTAGTCGACGGCCACTTCTTAACTCCAGGTTAAGCTCCTCGTTAAGGGAAATTAATTAATTTAATTTTAATGACCACTTAACAAAGAAAGAAAGCAATAAAAGCTAAATTAAAATGCAAAAAAGCAGTAAAGAATTCGCAAGGAGCGAGAGGGAGAAGGAGCGTCCGTCAACACAGACTGAGTGAGGAAAAAAGGAGGCCCGAGGCCTGTATTTATAGGCGCAAAACGGACTGTTTCCGGTGGCTGGGTCGCCGGATGGACCGCCGGCTCGGCGGCCCGCCCGGCGGCCGGGCCGCCAAGTCTCGGCGGCCGGGCCGCCGGCTGGGCCGCCGGATCGGCGGCCCTCCCGGCGGCCGGGCCGCCGGTTCGTCGGCGGCCTGCCCGGCGGCTAGGCCGCCGGGATGGGCCGCCGGCTCGGCGGCTGGGCCGCCGACTCGGCGGCCTTCCCGCAGCCAAGCGCCGGTCTTTCGGCGGCTGGGCCGCCGGGTCGGCGGCCTTCCCGGCGGCTGAGCCGCCGGCTCGGTGGCTGGCTCCGGTGGCTGAGCCACCGGGGCAGGCAGGTTTATTCCGGGGGCTTTTCCGGGAGTTCCGGACCTCCAAAAAATATTCCGAGACCAGTTCCGAGATCCTCGTAATTTTCCGGACGTTTCAAGTACCATATTGGCATATTTCCGATGAACTTTCCGAAAGGCCTCCGGTCCGGCCGGACTGTTCGCAGTCCGGAAGAAAACAGGCTTTTGAGCCTCAAAATTTGAGTGTTCACAGTTGCCCCCCACCGGCAACCATAAAAATGATTTATGGGCGTCGGTGGTTGTTTGAAGACCAAATTTTAGAGGCGAAAATCAGACGCGTCCGGAAGACCTGCCTTTTAGCCTTTTCCTTATAAATAGCTTAAGAATTCATTTTTCATTCATTCCAAACTTTCAAAAAAAACAAAGAGCTTCTCCAATTCTCTCAACTTTCTCACCATGGCAGGCTATAGCAGTGATGAAGACCTTCTGGAGTCTCTGGGGATCTCCCTTGATGATGCCAATCTGGCGGTGGAAGCTGATACCCACGCCTCCGTGACCGGCATCTTTGCCCAGGTAAGCTCATTTCTCATTTATTTATTTGGGCCTTGGGCCAAAATGTGAATTTTTATTGGGCCTTTAGGCCAAATTGTGATTTTTTGGGCCTTAGGCCAAAGGGGAATTTTATTGGGCCTTAGGCCAGATGTGATTTTTTTTGGGCCTTAGGCCAAAATGTGATTTTTTGGGCCTTAGGCCAAACAATGAATTTTATTGGGCCTTAGGCCAAATGTGAATTTTATTGGGCCTTAGGCCAAATGTGAATTTTTTGTTGGGCCTTAGGCCAAATTGTGATTTTTTGGGCCTTAGGCCAAAATTGTAATTTTTTGCTCATTATGTTTATCAGTATGCATGCTAGGAAAGCACTAAGATATTACCCTTAGTAAGGAACCGAGGAGTAACTCTTAGGTCATTTTACCTTTTAGGATTGTCGTATTAAGTTGGATGTCGGCGAGAGTTCAATAGCTGGAATTCCGCCCGAAATTCTTGATTACAGCCACCCGGTGGGTGCAATTATCCGCCCGTCTTATCTGGGTTATCTAAGACACCTTGACATGGCTCGGAACAATCACAAGGAATTATTGGGTGCTTTGGCCGAGAGGTGGTGGGACACTACCAACACCTTCCACTTTTCTTGGGGCGAGCTGACAATGACTCCTACGGATTTTTCTGTGATTTCCGGGATCCCTTTCGGAGTTCGACCGATTGAGCTGTATGATGATTGGAGGTCTGAGATCTCCTCTGACCGAATGTTGGAGTTGATTGGGCTGGACCTGCCCCGGATTGTCGAGCCTGGCACGGTTTCTCCCGCGTTGAGCATTTCTAGGCGCTGGTTATCCCTCCAGGCCCCTGACATCTATGCTAGATTTGGGCGGGGAGAGTTGACGGCTACTCAGGTAGCCAGATTTACCTTGCTGCTATTATTTGCTTCGACCTTCTGGTCCAACAGAAAAGAGAGATTTAACCCCTCTATCTTGAAGAGTTTGGAGAATCTGGCCCATTTAAAGGAGTATGACTGGGCTGGTGCTATTCTGAGCCGCACGTATGATGATATGTGTGCTCTGAGTCGAGGTCACTGCAAACTCAGCGGAACTTACTACTTCTGGGAGGTAATGTAAGGAACATTCTCCTTTTCCTACATCTGGATTTTTCTTTTTTCACTGACTCTTCTTTTTTTTTTTTTCTTTCTTCTTTTACACAGACTTGGGCATTCGAATACTTTCCTTACACTCGCCCCGAGCTGCTTCAGCCTGACCTTGAATTGGGGCTGGCACCTTTGGCTTGGAGATGGTACAAATCACGTCTTCACGCTGTTCGGCGCAAGAAATCGCTGAAGGAACTGAGAGCCTTCTTTGATACATGCTCTTTGGAACTGGTATGTGCTTTAATGATTTTAGATATGTTAAATAAAAATGATTTATTAACATAAAAATCTTGTAGGCTGAAGTGGGGCCAATGACTGCCCGTCTACAGAGCTGGATTCAGGCTGATTCTGGCTTCCAGCGGTCAGACACTTTGACTCAGCGGAGGGTGGTTCTGTCGCATCCATTCTTACGCCGATATTACTTGGGCGAAAGAGTGGACATCCAAATAAGAGGCTGCCGTTCTGTCCCTTATCCCCCTCCCACTGACATGCGAGCGGGCAAACAGATGGTGCTCACTGCTACTCATACCGAGGGCATTCCATACTTGGAATTCGTTATGGAGGGAGATTATGATGAATTCTGCCGCATTACTTTAATGCAGCCCATTGGATCTCGTCTTGATGATTTCCAAGGACCGGCTCCTTCTCAGCCGTTCGGCACTCGTTCTTCCCGAGCTTCGGGTCCTTCAACTAGGACTCCAAGGAGGAGGCCTGTGACTGATCCTACTTCTTCTACTCCGGTTGGGGGTTCTTCGCAGGCCGGGCCTAGCCGACCGGCAGGCCCTTCTAGGGCTCCTCGGGCCATTCTGGAGGCTACCGGGCCGCTTCATCCGGATCTGGTTAATCTCCGCCTACCCTACAGTATTTCCCACTTTGTACCCGACGGCCCTCCAGCTACTCGAGAAGTCTCCCTGGAGGGTGTGGATCGCCTGGCTCTTCCTTCCGAGGACATTACTGAGGTAAAACCTGATACATCTCTCACAAAAAGGATTTGTAAGAGCTTTGATATTGACTCGTGTCTTTCTCTGTATAACTTTCAGGTTCCTGTCGGGTTGGTTAATCAGATGATGGAGCTGATTCTTGGATTGCAGCAAGAAGTGGCTGTGGCCTGGACTCAGATGGCCTTTGATGATCAGAGGAGGAGGAGGCCCCGCCGCTGATAGCTTCTGCTCTACCTTTTTATTGCTGTACTGAACTTTTGTCTGTACCTGCACTTGATATGTATCTTGTACTGAACTTTTTTACCTGCACTTGATATGTATCTTGTACTGAGCTTTATCTGTACCTGCACTTGATCAGTACTAACAAAACTTGACAAAAAAAAAACATGTATGCATGGTTTATTAGGTCTGAGAGGAAAAGAGAGAAAAAACAAAAAGGATTTTATTTCAGTTTCTCTCTCTTTTTTTTTTTTTTTTTTTTTTTTTTTTTTTTTTTGGGGCCGGCGGCTGGCCGCCGGGTGGGGCCGCCGGCTCGGCGGCCGGGTCCGGCGGCTGGCCGCCGGCTCGGCGGCCGGTTTCGGCGGCCAGCCGCCGGGCTGGGCCGCTGGCCCTCGGCGGCTGGGCCGCCGTTCCGGGCCGCCGGCTCGGCGGCTCGGTCGCTGACTCGGCGGTCGGGCCGCCGGGTCGAGCCACCGGCTCGGCGGCTGGGCCGCCGGGCCGGGCCACCGACTCTGAATTTCCTTCTATAAAAGCTGGATTTCAGCCCCTTTTTTTTTTCTCTTCTCGAATTCTGTGCCAGAAAAAGTCCAATTTCGGTCAGTTTTTATTATTTTTTTTTATTTTTTATTATTATATTTTTTTTATTTTTATTTTTATTTTTCAGTCTTTCATTATTTTTATTTATTTATCATTTTTCTTTTTAGGAAAGATAACATAAAACAAGAAAGAAAAGAACAATGAATCCCTTCTATAACCATAGCATGCACAGCTGGACTAGGAGTCTCTCCAAAGTTGAAAAGATCAATCTGGGGAGGTACGGTCTTTCTCCTGCCATTACTCTCAGAGGTGTGGTAATTGATTGGGATTTTTTGAGGGCCTGCATTAGATTTTGGGACCCCGAGGCCCACGTTTTCCGGTTCGGGGCCATGATGGAAGAGATGTGCCCTCTTTTTGAGGAGTTTTGTGCCATTGTGGGATGTGACCCTAATGCCCCTTTGGTCAGGCATGAGATAAAAGCTGGGTATATTAGATCGTTTGAGACCCTGTTTCGATTCAGCCGGCCCCAAGCTAGAGCTATGATCGTTAATGACCAGAAAGCGATCCTGCTGCCCCTGATTGATGAGTTCTCAGAGGCTCAACCAGATGACCCAAACCGGATGAGGCTGAGGATGCGGGCTTTAGTTTTCTGTTTGTTGGCTGGCTTCTTGTTTAACCGGGATCCAGGCTTCGGGGATCTGCGCCTTTGTCCCATGGTTTGGCAAATGGAAGACATGGGTTGCATCGGTGGTCTCGTACTGGCAGAGACTATTAGGAGCCTCGACAGGGCTGCTTTAGGGTTTGAGGAATGGACAGTCTCTCCCATCATTCTCCAGGTATTTCCCTTTACTACCTTTCCCATTTCCTTTTCCTTTTATTATTTCATTGTAATAGAAAGGATCCATTACTCAGGTATGGTTGAGGGACCATCTCCAAGTGATTGCCGCTCCTACTCTTTTACCCTACAATCCTTCTCAGTATCGTACCCGGAGGATCTTAATCACACGCCCTTCTACTGATGCATGGACTTCATGGCTGATTGAGTTGGGCCCCGATGAGATATTGTGGTTCGTTCCTTGGAACAATGTTACCCGTTTCATCCAGGTCAGCTTTCGCCATTCTCGGGTTTATCTTCTGGGCCTCACCCATTGTACTTGGTACTGCGCTTTGCGCGTTTTAAGACAAATGGGGATAGATCAAACTGTTCCGGTTATAGATGACTTTTCAGCTGATTCGGCCATCACTCCAGGTGTTACCCGAGCTGTCCTTAGGGCTTGGGTAAGAGATCATCAAATGGTTAGGCCTTTGCCTAACCCTGCCAGTGTTCAGACTTCTCCTGAGTATCGGGCTTGGTTTATTACTACTGTCTGGCCAATTGAGAGACCAAGGAGGACTGCACTGCTGAGCGTACTCGAAGGTTGGGTTCAGGCTGATGCTGAGGATGAGGTTGGGACTGGTGAGGAGATTATGTTGGCTCCTCGGACCGGCGAGGCTGGGCAGATAGGAGACTCAGAGGATGCCGCCCCGCGGAGGCGACGGGATGCCTAGACTTCTATAGGCTTTTTGGACTTTCATTGTTGTTTGATCTTTATTTGGGATTTTGGATTTTTGGATGTATGTTTTATACTTTTGTCTTGGACTTAGCTTTATTTTGGATTCCTTCATTTTCTTGACTTTATTGCTTAAATTGAGAATGTTGTTTAGCTTTCCAAGCATTTTCCAACTTTATTTATTTAAGCTCTAATTTTTGCCTAAACCGCCCTTTCGGGTTTTCAGCTTAGCGAGCTACCCACTTTTGCCTAAGCTGCCCTTTCGGGTTTTCAGCTTAGCGGGCCCCGACTTTTGCCTAAGTCGCCCTTTCGGGTTTTCAACTTAGCGGGTTTTTTCTTATTTTCCTTTTTCTTTTTTTTTTGGCAAAGAAGCATGAAATTTGTGAAATGACGATTTTTTTTTACTAATGCTTAGACCGCACCCAATGAGGGTTGCCTACATATCTCCGATATATAATTTCTTTTTTCCAAAGAGAATCAGGCCTAATGTAGTTCATTTACATCATGCAATGATTACACATAATATCTTTTCAACTGATCTAAATTACATGGATTTGTAAATTCCAAACCATCTAAATCAGTCAAGACGACGGCTCCGCCGGATAATATCTTCTTCAACACATAGGGCCCGGCCCAATGAGGACGGAACTTCCCACGTGGGTCTATGATTGGCTGTCTAATTTCTTTCAGAACCAAACAACCTTCTTCGAGTTTCCGATTTTTAACCTTTTTATTAAAATGCCGCGCTATTCTCCTTTGATAAACTTGAGTCTGGTGGATTGCTCGCAATCGCTTTTCGTCCATACCCAAGAGTTGCATATGATAATTCTCGGCCCAATCTGCTTCGCTGATCTGGCTTTCTCGGATAATTCTTGCCGACTGAACTTCCAGCTCAATAGGCAGCACTGCTTCCATACCATACACTAAGGAATATGGGGTTGCCCCGGTGGGCGCTCTGATGGAGGTCCTGTATCCCCACAAGGCAAATGGTAACTGTTCGTGCCATGCCCTATGCTTCTGCACCGTCTTCTGCAAAATGACTTTTATGGCCTTGTTTGCAGCCTCAACAGCCCCGTTTGTTTGTGGACGGTAGGGAGAGGATTTATGATGCTGGATCTTCTTTCGCTTCAGCAGGTCTGAAAACTCGTTTTGAAAATGAGATCCATTATCAGTGATAATCTCGAATGGTGTTCCATACCGACAAAGGATGTTGGTACGAACGAACTGTGCTGCCTTCTTGGCATTCAAAACCGAATAGGAGGCTGCCTCGATCCACTTTGTGAAATAATCAACAGCAACCAGGATAAATTGGTGGCCATTAGAGGCCTTCGGATGGATCTTTCCAATTATGTCTATGCCCCAAGTTGCGAAAGGCCATGGCGAGGCTATGGGATTCAGATTGATCGGAGGCTGCCTTTGCAGTTTAGCGAAGATTTGACACTCGTGGCATTTCCGTGTGTGCCTCACACAATCTTCGTTCATAGTTGACCAGTAATAACCCAGGTTCATAATTTTCCGAGCCAGGGCCATCCCATGCATGTGTGGACCAGATTCCCCATTATGTAAGGAATCCATGATGGTTTGAGCCTCTTCTTCGTCTACGCACTTCAGGTGCAAGCCATTCCAACTTCTTTTGTACAGAATTCCCTCAGTAAGGAAATATCCAGATGCTAACTGTCTCAATGTCCGTTGATCAGTTTTAGTGGATCCCTCCGGATAGGCTTCACTCTGAAAATAATTCTGTATATCCCAGTACCAAGGCTTGTCATCCACCAAATTCATAACGTGTGCTGGCTGTTTCTGTAGCCGGACTGTCAGAGGTCGAATGACTTGGTCTCCCTCTACATTAACCATGGAGGCCAAAGTAGCTAGGGCATCGGCAAACTGATTCTTGGCTCGCGGCAGGTAGTGGAACGATAACTCTTCAAACTGTTGAGCCAATTCGTCCAAACGTTGTAGGTAAGGAACCAAACGTTCTTCTTTAATCTTCCATTTCCTTAGGGCTTGGGAGACTATTAGGTTGGAATCTCCGAAAACCCTGAGGAATTTTATTCCCTTTTCAAGGGCCGCTTCTAACCCCTTGATGCAAGCTTCATATTCGGCTTCGTTGTTGGTGCAAGCGAAATCTAGTTTAACTGCAATTGGGATGTATTCTCCACAAGGAGTTTTGAATACAACTCCAACCCCATTTCCATGATAGTTCGAAGCTCCATCGAAGTACATCTCCCAGGCTTCGCTTTCCAAGCTTAACAAGTCCTCATCGGGAAATTCCACCTCCGGCATTTGGTCTTCGATCGGTAATTCCGCTAATTGATCAGCTAAAGCTCCGCCCTTCACTGCCTTTCTTTGTACAAATTTCAGGTCATAGGCTGCGAGCACTGACACCCACTTAGCCATCTTACAGTCTAGAACCGGCCTCTCCATAAGGAATTTCAAGGGGTTCGATTCAGAAATAACATGCGTAGTGTAAGATGAGAGGTAATGCTGCAGCTTTGTACATGCCCAGACCAGAGCCAAACACAGCTTCTCTATTTTATTATATTTCAATTCGTATTCTAGCATCCTCTTGCTGAGGTAATACACGGCATTTTCTACCCTTGTATCTTCTGCTTGCTGAGCTAACATTGCACCCATAGCTTCCTCTGTCACTGATAGGTACAATAGCAAAGGCTTTCCTAGCCTTGGTGGTTGTAAAACAGGTGGGGATAGCAGGTATTGCTTGACTTGATCAAAAGCTTTCTGACAATCCTCGTTCCATTTGACCGCTACTCCTTTCCTGAGTAGTTTGAAAATAGGACCACAAGTATCAGCCAACTGATTGATGAACCGACTGATGTATTGTAGCCTACCCAGAAAACCTCGTACTTCCTTCTCGGTCCGTGGTGCTGGCATTCCTAAAATGGCCTTGGCTTTCGACGGATCAATTTCTATGCCCTTGTGACTGACCAAATGCCCCAAAAACACTCCAGATGTAGCTCCAAAGAGGCACTTTGCTGGATTGAGCTTTAGGTTGTACTTTCGAAGTCTAAAGAAGAACTTCTCAAGTGCTGTTGTATGTTCTTCAGTTGTTTTTGATTTAACCACCATATCATCCACATACACTTCTACCTCTTTGTGAATCATATCGTGGAAGATGGTCGTTGCCATTCTTTGGTAAGTTGCCCCGGCATTTTTGAGCCCAAAAGGCATAACCCTGTAACAGTAAGTTCCCCATTCTGTGATGAATGCCGTCTTCTCTTTGTCTGGCGGATGCATCATTATTTGGTTATATCCAACTGCGAGATCAGTCAAGGAGACCATCTCATGTCCAGCCATTCGGTCCACCAATAGATCGATATGTGGCAGGGGAAAATCGTCCTTCGGACATGCTTTGTTCAAGTCCCGGTAATCCACACACATTCGCACCTTTCCATCCTTCTTAGGAACCGGCACTATGTTTGCTAACCAAGTCGGGTAGGCAATGGGTTCTATGAACTTGTTTTCCAATTGCTTAGCTACTTCCTCCTTGATCTTTAAGGACCACTCCGTCTTTAGCCTCCTTAGCTTTTGCTTCACTGGCTTAGCCTCTGGATATACTGGAATTTTATGCACCACTATTGCTGGGTCAATTCCCGTGATGTCACTTGCCCTCCACATAAAACAATCAGCAAATTTCTTCAAACATTCACTGACCTGTTCCCTGTTCATGCAATCAGATGCAATGTATGTGTGTTCATTTTCTTCTTTGCCGATTATTATTTTTACTTTTTCATTTTTTACTTCATTTATCTGATTATTTTTGCTTGGAAATGCTTGGAAAAATAAACACACGGGGTAATCAAGAATTTGCAGGCCTTTATTACATATGACGGAATCGTCTTCAAAGGTTACATCAAATTTGACATCTGGATCTTCTAGATCCGACACTGACGACTCAGAAGTGGAACTGGTTCTTGACTCGGTTTCCGACTCAGATTCAGACTCAATACAGGACTTGACAACGGACTCTGGTGCTAGGTTTGACTCGGGAAGGGGTTTATCAGCAGTGCGCTCCTCCTCGATGTACCAATTGGTAAGAGGCCCTCTGTTCGGCTTGATCAGGCTGAGCAGATCTTGATTCCCGTCATTTCCTGTGATGACTGCAACCTCATCAAAGAGACTAGGCTGCATGAAGTCTTCGATTTCCAGTTTAGTGATGGTTTCGGGCCCGTTGCCCCAGACATCGGCAAATACTTCTAACCCAGGCAGCATCTTCTTAGCAGTCGGGCAGGGGAATGGCTCCGGGAAGCCACAATAAGGAATTGTTTCTCCCGGTTTACAGAAATAGCTATTCAAAGTCAGATGATATGGCCGCATTTGTATGCCTCCCTTCTTCCTTCGCCTTATCCTTTCAGCGCGGTCTTCCTCGGTAGGCTCATAACCCAGTCCATAAGTTCCTTCATTTACCGGACATTCCCAGGCCTGCAGTACGGGGTATGTTTTTCCTGACCTTGCCATAATCATTCCTGGCAGGTAGGACATCTTCAGCATCAGAGGCACTATGCAGTTTATCTGTACTGTCCCGAAATCAAAGAGAATTCGAGAATTGGCAGGCTTTCCTTCTATGCATTGCACGGTGTCATACTGAAATCCTGAGAGAGGTAGGTTGGCAGTTTCAGGACTGACCTCAAAGAGAGGCTGGCCCTTTGGCTTTTTCAGCTGATTGTAGTCATCCCCTTGGATGGTGACAACTTTATCTTCATAGGGAAACTTGACCTTTTGGTGCAAGGACGAGGGTATTGCCTTGGTGTGGTGTATCCATGGTCTACCTAGAAGCAGATTAAAGCTGGTTGGTACATCAATTACCTGAAACGGAACTTCCATCACAGTTGGCCCAACTGTTAATTTCAGTGTGGCGACCCCCAATACTTCCCTCCGGGTACTGTCGTATGCTTTCACTATTTGATCTGATGGAGTGAAGTCTGTTTCCTCCAACCCTAAACAGCTGGCTACCCTTAGTGGACAGACATTCAGAGCTGACCCATTGTCAATGAGAACCATGGGCACCGTTTTGTCTCTGGTCTGGACTGTGACATACAGAGCATTATTATGACTGCCTCCCTCTTTAGGCAGGTCCTCATCAGAAAACCCGATGCTTTGTACTTTGGATGACTGGGTGAGGGTGGAGACTAGTACTTCAGGGTTAACCTCCACTGACGTCTGTAATTGGCTCAAAGCCTTGCAAAGAGCTTGGCGATGAGGAAAGGATGCTGCCAACAGTTCCCAGATTGATACCCTAGCTTGTGTCTTTTTCAATTGTAAGAGTACCGGGTCCTCTTTTGGCTCCTCTGCCTTCTGGTAGGGCTTGTTGTGGATTTTATCCAAAACCAGTGGCTCATACTGTCTCCCGCTTCTGGTAATAGCATCGACCTCTTCACTTAGGTCGTTCAGATCCAGGACACATATGTTATTCATCTCTAGGAACAGTTCGAAAGGATCGATCAGTTCCTGGTCATCTATAATAGCATTTACCCCATGATTTGGTAAGGGGTTAGTACTAATGTTTGGTTTACTTCTCGGGATGATTGAGCCATTGTCCACCAGATCTTGTATGCGGTTCCTAAGTGTCCAACACGCTTCAGTCTTATGCCCGTACCCCTGATGGTATTCACAGTATTCATCTGCTTTGTAATTCCTTGGTAAAGGATTTGGTGGGGGCCTTGCTTCCAAAGGCTTGATGTAATTTGCTTTGACAGCTTCTCGGAAAACCAAAAGGATTGGCATCCCGAGATCAGTGTATGTTCTTCTTGACTGGCTGCCATTTCTCATGTTCCCCACACGTAACGGGTTAGTGGGGGTAATGCTTGCCACTTCGTGGACTTTGCCAGCTTGGCTGGGTTTCTTGTACTTAGAGGTTCCTGCGTCGTCTTTCAGTTGCCCCATTTGGATCAGGTCTTCTACCTTCGTAGCAGTAGCAATGAGCGACTGAAACGTTGGCAAGTACTGGGTTTGTAACCGTTGTTGGTAGACAGGTTGCAGATTCTTTATTATTATGTCTACCTGTTCTTGTTCTGAAGGCCGGTTAATCATTTGGGCGGCCTTGGCCCTCCACCTCGTAAGGAACGAGGAAAAAGGTTCATTATTTTTCTGCTTAGTAGTCTCTAATTCCCTTCGGGTAACATCCACCTCCATGTTGTAGTGATACTGGGAATTAAATGCATTACAGATATCCTCCCAGGTCTTCATCTTAGACCGATCTAAGCTGACAAACCATCTCAATGCAGCACCGGTGAGAGATTGTTGGAACAACTGAGCAAGGAGCTCACTGCTCAATCCGAATGGGTTAAGGGCACCCACATACATCTTCAGGTGAGTTTTAGGACAAGTGGTTCCATCAAACTTGTCCATGTTGGGCATTTTGAACTTAGTTGGTAATCTGGCTTCAGGGAACAAAGACAAGGAGTCCATGTCCACCACTTCCTTATGGGTCTTGAGGGCAGTGATTGACCTTTCTAAAAGCTCTAGCTTCTCTCTCATTCTCTGAGCTTCCAGCTCAGAAGCAGTTTTGGAGGGTACGTCATCCAAGTTCAAGGCAGGGTTTGTAGGTTCAGCAGCAGCAGGACCCTGATTGGAAGCGGCAGGCCCACTTCCTCCGGCCGAGGCCCCATTTCCGTTACCATTACCATTCCCCAATTCAGCTATCAGGGCAGCCCTTTGAGCGGCCAATGCCTCATTCATTCTGGCCTCCATTCTAGCCTCCAGTTGTTCAATGAGGTTTTGGATGTCAGATAGTGATGCCATTGGTGAAGGTAAAATTGCAGGAGTCGTAGGTGTAACCGGTGTAGCTGGTGAAGCTGGTGAAGTTGGTGATAGCACTGTAGGTGTGATTGGCACTTGAGTAGGCACTCGGATTGTGGGCACCTGTAAGGATAAGGGTAGTTGGATTAGGTATAGTGTTTGGTGTATCATGGGAGTGATATGAGGTAGATTGACTCTTTGTCCAACTGTGCATGATTGAAGATAAAAGGTGTTTTCTGCTCTCTTTGTGTTTACCCAAATGTTTATGATATGCCATGAATGCGCACAACAACACACCATAATCTGTTTATGATATGATTTTCATCATTGGGTGCATACAGTCCTAAAGGATAGGTTCTATAGGCTATGACACAAATAGAGAATAGGCTTATAAAGGGACCCTTGAGCCTTGAGCATGGATATACCTAACCACATGTGAAACAAAGAGTTTCGCGTGGGTCCAACGGTACGCATGCCCATAGGCCATCCCCAAAAGGATTAGGGATGGTTTGCGGCAACAGGGAGGACGCTTTGGCTGTCCGTCGACATAATCAAGGAGACCTGCCGATCAGCGCTACTTGCTATCCAGACTCAGAAGTTTGAACAGAGAGAGAAGAAATTCATTTGAAATTCATTTTTTATGCAATGGAGAAAAGGATTCTCAATTCGTGCAAATAAATCAACAAATTAAAATGTCTTAATCAATTTGTACAACTTGAGTTTAAATTCCTCATCTCGTATTCTTAAAGAAAGAATACTTGATTTGTGCTAAGGTACCCTGCAAAACAAAGTATTGTAAAATAATGCCCTAAAGAAGGACAGGTTAGTTTACACAACAATAGTAGTCCACTTTATGCAAAATGATTGCATTACTCTCCCCAGTGAAGTCGCCAAACTGTGAACCCCTCCCCAAAATGTATAGGCATGTGAATGCATGTGACTAAAGGAAGAAATGCACGTGAATGTATGAGTCGCCACCTTGTTTAATTGTTTTAGGGTAAACTAGGAAAAACCCTAAGTGACTCCAATTTTAATTAACCTAGTTACTAGATTAATTAGCCCAATGTCTAAGGCAAGGTCTTCGAACCCGAGGTGGATCCCGAGACTATGTCATGCTGATGAAACTAACCTAAGAATGAATGTTTTGCAAGGAAGATGAAATAATTTAGACCAATGAAAAAGATGTTTATGTGATTCGACTTGCCGCCCGGGGTTAGATCCCGAACGTGCCTACGTACTTCCGTTTGAATGGAAGATCAAAGTCAACGTAGTTCGATAGGCCTCTTTTAGAGGGCTTTGAATGGGATGCTTTATGCATGAGTGTGTGTATGCTTTGTGCATTTTGTTTAGGCATTTTGCCAAAAAGGTTGAAGGATTTAGGCACTTGGTGCCAAAATGTTGATTTTGAGGCTTTTAGCCAAAAGAATTTAATTTGGGCTTATTCTTGCCAAAAGATTGATTTTTAAGGCATTTGTGCCAAACGAATTGTTTTAAGGCTTTTAAAGCCAAAATATTGGTTTAGGCAATTAATTTGCCAAATGATGCTAATTGGGCGATTGTCGCCAAAGTTGATTGATTTAAGGCAGTTTATTTGCCAAAAAAAATTGTTTGAAGGCTTTTAGCCAAAGAAATTTAATTTAAGCGATTTGTCGCTAAAAAGGTTAATCTTCACTTATAGGCAATTTGTTTGCCTAAAGTGATTAATTAAATTGAAATATAGGCAATTTATTGCCATAATAAAAAAAGTGTTTAATTAGGGCCTTTTAGTCACAATTATTGATTAATTAGACTTAAGCCAAAACTTGTTCGAAATAAAGGCAATTTCACCATAGTTATTGATTAACTAGGCTTTTAGCCAATATTGTCGAATTTAAACTTTAATACCACGATCATTAATTAACCGGGCATTTAGCTTAAATTTATTTAATTGAGGCAATTTATTTGCCTAGTTAATGGTATGAATGCATTTATGCAGTTATAGAATTTAAGAGGAGTAGAAAAGAAGCATGCATGAAATGCTAAAATTAAAAAAAAAAACAGAGTTTAGTTTTGCGTACCTGATTTAGTCGACGGCCACTTCTTAACTCCAGGTTAAGCTCCTCGTTAAGGGAAATTAATTAATTTAATTTTAATGACCACTTAACAAAGAAAGAAAGCAATAAAAGCTAAATTAAAATGCAAAAAAGCAGTAAAGAATTCGCAAGGAGCGAGAGGGAGAAGGAGCGTCCGTCAACACAGACTGAGTGAGGAAAAAAGGAGGCCCGAGGCCTGTATTTATAGGCGCAAAACGGACTGTTTCCGGTGGCTGGGTCGCCGGATGGACCGCCGGCTCGGCGGCCCGCCCGGCGGCCGGGCCGCCAAGTCTCGGCGGCCGGGCCGCCGGCTGGGCCGCCGGATCGGCGGCCCTCCCGGCGGCCGGGCCGCCGGGTCTCAGCGGTCGGGCCGCCGGGTCTCGGCGGCCCGCCCGGCGGCCGGGCCGCCGGTTCGTCGGCGCCTGCCCGGCGGCTGGGCCGCCGGCTCGGCGGCCTTCCCGCAGCCAAGCGCCGGTCTTTCGGCGGCTGGGCCGCCGGGTCGGCGGCCTTCCCGGCGGCTGAGCCGCCGGGATGGGCCGCCGGCTCGGTGGCTGGCTCCGGTGGCTGAGCCACCGGGGCAGGCAGGTTTATTCCGGGGGCTTTTCCGGGAGTTCCGGACCTCCAAAAAATATTCCGAGACCAGTTCCGAGATCCTCGTAATTTTCCGGACGTTTCAAGTACCATATTGGCATATTTCCGATGAACTTTCCGAAAGGCCTCCGGTCCGGCCGGACTGTTCGCAGTCCGGAAGAAAACAGGCTTTTGAGCCTCAAAATTTGAGTGTTCACAGCATCAAGGGGTTAGAAGCAGCCTTGGAAAAAGAGATAAAAGTCCTCAGGGTTTTCGGAGATTCCAACCTGATAGTCTCCCAGGCTCTAAGGAAGTGGAAAATCAAGGAAGAGCGTTTGGTTCCTTACCTACAACGCTTAGACGAATTGGCTCAACGGTTTGAGGAATTATCTTTCCACTACCTGCCGCGAGCCAAAAATCAATTCGCTGATGCCCTAGCCACTTTGGCCTCCACGGTTAATGTGGGGAAAGGCCAAGTTATTCGGCCCCTGACAGTTAGGCTTCAGAAGCAGCCAGCACACGTCATGCATTTGGTGGATGACAAGCCTTGGTTTTGGGATATACAGAATTACCTTCGAAACGAAGCCTACTCGGAGGGATCCACCAAAACTGATCAACGGACATTGAGACAGTTAGCGTCGGGATACTTCCTTACCGGGGGAGTTCTGTATAAAAGAAGTTGGAATGGCATGCACCTAAGGTGCGTTGGTGAAGAAGAAGCCCAAACCATTATGGATTCCGTGCATAATGGGGAATCTGGGTCACATGCACGGGATAGCCTTGGCTCGGAAAATCATGAACCTAGGTTATTACTGGTCAACTATGAATGCGGATTGTGTGAGGCACGCGCGCAAGTGCCATGAGTGCCAAATTTTCGCTAAGCTGCAAAAACGGCCTCCAGTCAATTTAAATCCAATTGCTTCACCGTGGCCTTTTGCAACTTGGGGCATAGATGTAATTGGAAAGATCCACCCGAAAGCCTCTAATGGCCACCAGTTTATCCTGGTCGCTGTAGATTACTTCACTAAATGGATTGAGGCAGCTTCCTTTTCGATGTTAAACGCCAAGAAGGCAGCACAGTTTGTACGTACCAGCATCCTTTGTCGGTATGGAGCACCATTCGAGATCATTACTGATAACGGGTCTCATTTTCAAGGAGAATTCGCTGACCTCTTAAAGCATAAGAAGATTCAGCACCATAAGTCCTCACCCCATCGCCCACAAACAAATGGGGCCGTCGAAGCCGCGAACAAGGCTATAAAAGTCATTTTGCAAAAGACGATTCAGAGGCATAGGGCATGGCATGAACAACTACCAAATGCTTTATGGGGATACAGGACTTCAATCAGAACGCCTACTGGGGCAACCCCGTACGCCCTAGTGTATGGCATGGAAGCAGTATTGCCTATTGAGCTGGAAGTTCAGTCGGCGAGGGTTATCCGGGAAAGCCAGATCAGTGAAGCAAATTGGGCTGAGAATTATCATTTGCAGCTCTTGGGTATGGATGAAAACCGATTGCGAGCGATCCACCAAACTCAAGTCTATCAAAGAAGAATGGCAAGACATTTTAACAAGAAGGTCAAAGACCGAAAACTGGAAGAAGGTGTTTGGTTCTGAAGGAAATTAGACAACCGGTCATAGATCCACGGGGGAAGTTCCGTCCTCATTGGGCTGGACCCTATGTGTTGAAGAAGATCTGTCACGCGGAGCCGTTATTTTGACTGATTTGGATGGCTTGGAATTCACTAATCCATGTAATTTAGATCAGTTAAAAAGGTATTTCGTGTAAATTGTAATCATTTGCATAATGTAAAACGAACTACATTAGACCTGATTCTCTTTGAAAAAAATCATATATCGGAGATATGTAGGCAGCCCTCATTGGGCGCGGTCTAAACATTAATAAAAAAAATCATTTCATAATTCATTTTCTCCTTTGCCAAAAAAAAAAAAAAAAAAAAAAAGAAGTGAAAAAACCCGCTAAGTTGAAAACCCAAAAGGGCGGCTTAGGCAAAAGGGGGTAGCTCGCTAAGCTGAAAACCCGAAAGGGCGGCTTAGGCAAAAAATTAGAGCTTGAATAAATAAAAGTTGGCAAATGCTTGGAAAGTTCAAACGCCTAATGACAAAGTCAATAATCCAGAATCAAGCAAGAGAGTCCAAAATAACTAAAGAAAGTGTAAAGCATACATCAAAAGATAAATCCAAAGTCCCCAAACGAAAGGCAAAACAAAAAAAAAAAATCACAAAAGTTCATAAGAGTCTAGGTATCCCGTCGCCTCCGCGGAGCGGCATCCTCTGAGTCTTCTACTGAACTCTGCCCAGCCTTGCCTGTCCAAGGAGCCAGCACAATCTCCTCACCTGTCCCAACCTCCTCTTCAGCATCAGCCTGAACCCAACCTTCGAGAACACTCAGCAGTGCAGTCCTCCTTGGTCTTTCAATCGGCCAGACAGCGGTAATGAACCAGGCCCGGTACTCGGGAGAAGTCTGAACGCTGGTAGGATCAGGTAAAGGTCTAACCATACGGTGATCTCTAACCCAAGCTTTAAGAACAGCTCGGGTAACACCAGCAGTAATCGCAGAATCAGCTGAATTGTCATCCATAATAGGGACAGTTTGATCTATCCCCATCTGCCTCAGAACGCGCGAAGCGCAGTACCAAGTACAGTGTGTGAGGCCTAGGAGATAAACCCGAGAATGGCGAAAGCTGACCTGAATAAAGCGGTTGATATTGTACCAAGGGACGAACCACAGTATCTCATTTGGACCCAATTCAACTAGCCATGAAGTCCATGTTTCAGTAGAAGGGTGGGAGAGCAAGATTTTCCGCATGCGATATTGAGAAGAATTGTAGGGAAGGGAGGTTGGAGCAGCCACTACTTGAAGGTGATCCCTCAACCAAACCTGAATAATGGATCTTTTCCATTATAAGAAAAAGAGGAAGAAGAAGAATGAGGAAAGATGATAGGGAGAAATACCTGCAAAATAATGGGAGAAACGGTCCAATCGTCGAACCCTAAAGCGGCTCTGTCAAGACTTCTAATGGTCTCAGCCAGCACAATACCGCCAATGCAACCCATATCCTCCATTTGCCAAACCATAGGGCAAAGCCGCAAGTCTCCAAAACCCGGGTCCCGGTTGAATAAGAAACCAGCCAATAAGCAGAAAACCAGGGCCCGCATCCTCAGCCTCATCCGGTCAGGGTCGTCCAAGCAAGTCTCTGAAAATTCATCAATCAGAGGCAGCAGAATCGCCTTCTGATCATCCACAATCATAGCCCTAGCCTGTGGCCGGCTAAACCGAAACAAGTTCTCAAATGACTTAACATACCCAACTTTCACCTCGTGCCTAACCAAGGGAGCATTGGGAGCACACCCTATAATCGCACAAAATTCCTCAAAAAGAGGGCACATTTCCTCCATCATAGCCCCAAACCGAAAAACGTGGGCTTCCGGGACCCAAAGTCTAATACAGGCCCGTAAAAATCCCAATCAACTACTACACCCCGAAGAGCAATGACAGGAGAAAGACCGTACCTCCCCAAATTGATCTTTTCGACTTTGGAGAGACTCCTAGTCCAGCTGTGCATGCTATGGTTCATCTTTAAAAGAAAAAAAAAGAGAGAAAGGAGAATTTGAGAGAGCTCTTTTGATTTGGAGAGTGGAGAATAAATGAAATAATGAGTTTTTGAGCTATTTATAAGCAAATAGCCAAGAGGCGGGTCCTTTTGACGCGTCTAACATTCGCCTACAAAATTTAGTTTTCAGACAACCACCAGCGCCCATAAAACATCTTTTATGGTTGCCGGTGGGGGCAACTGTGAATACCTAAATTTTGAGGCTCAAAGAGCCAATTCTTTCGGACTGCAAACAGCCCGGTCGGACCAGAGGTCATTCAAAAATTCACCGGAAGTGTGCCAATATGGTACTTGAAATGTCCAAAAAATTACGAAGATCACGAAACTGGTCTCGGAATATTTTTTGGAAGTCCGGGACTCCCGGAAAAGCCTCCGGAAAGGAAAAAAAGGCACGCATGTCCGCTCGCGGGGGTGGGCATGCCACCCTCAAGGACGGGCGCGCCCGCCCAACCTGGGCGGACATGCCCGCTCAGCATGGGCGGGCACGCCCCCCAGCATGGGCGGACACGCCCGCCCAGCATGGGCGGGCACGCCCCCAGCCCAGCGGGCACGCCCGCCCTCAAGGGCGGGCAGGCGCGCCCGGGGTGCGTTTTTTTCTATAAAAAGAGGCCCCGGGGCTCCATTTTAGACACAGTCTGTGTTGACGGACCTCTCTTCTCCCTTTACGCTCTTTGCGATTCTTTATCGCTTTCTGCATTCTTTATTTTATTTTATTTTATTTATTCTGCTTTCATTTTTTCTTGCTTTACTAAGTGGCCATTAAAATTCCATTTTAATTAATATTTCCCTTAACGAGGAGCTTAACCTGGAGTTAAGAAGCGGTCGGAGATTAAATCAGGTACATAAATTAGACTACGCTTATTTAATTTAGCACTTCATGCATGCTTCTTTTCTACTCCTCTTAACTCTATAACTGCATGAATGCATCCATATCATCCACTAGGAAAATAAATTGCCTCAATCAAATAAAGATTAAGCTTAAATGCCCGATTAATTAATAATCGTGGTATTAAAGCGTAAATCTGACATTATGGCTAAAGAAGCCTAGTTAATCAATAACTATGGTGAAATTGCCTTTATTTCGAACAGTTCTTGGCCTAAGTCCAGTTAATCAATGATTGTGACTAAAAGGTCCTACTTAAACACGTTTTTTTTATGGCAATAAATTGCCTATATTTCAATTTAATTAATCACTTTAGGCAAACAAATTGCTTATAAGTGAAAAGTTAATCTTTTATAGCGACAAATCGCTTAAATCAATAATTTGGATAAAAGCCTTTAAATAATCACTTTAAGCAATAAATTGCTTATAAGTGAAAATTAATCTCTTTTATAGCGACAAATCGCTTAAATCAATTTCTTTTGGCTAAAAGCCTTGAATCAACCTTTGGCAACAATTGCCTAAATCAATTCATTTTGGCTAAAAAGCCTTAAATCATTCAATTTTGGCGACAATCGCCTAAACAATCAATCTTTTGGCAATAATAAGCCCAATTAATCTTTGGCAAGCAAATAAGCACAACTTATCTTTTGGCAAGAATAAGCCCAAATCCTTTATTTTGGCAAAAAGCCTCAAATCAACATTTTGGCACCAAGTGCCTGAAACAATCAATTCTTTGGCAAAATGCCTAAACAAAAATGCACAAAGCATACACACACTCATGCATCAAGCATCCCATCTAAAGCCCTCTAGAAAGGCCTATCGAACTACGTTGACTTTGATCTTCCATTCAAACGGAAGTACGTAGGCACGTTCGGGATTTAACCCGAGCGGCAAGTCGCAATCATTCAAACTCACTTAAACAGTCATTGGTCCAATCATCTTGCAAAGCATTCATTTTGGTTAGTTTCATCAGCATGACATAGTCTCGGGATCCACCTCAGGTTCGCAGATTATGCCTTAGACATTGGGATAATTAATCTAGTAACTAGGTTAATTAAAATTGGAGTCATTTAGGGTTTTTCCTAGTTTACCCTAAAGCAATTAAACAAGGTGACGACTCATACATTCACGTGCATTTCTTCCCTTAGTCACATGCATTCATATGCCTATGATATTTTGGGGAGGGGTTCACAGAAAGCAGCCTTTTTATTGAGAAAGTCGCGCCTAAGGGCGGCTGCCCGCGCCCTCTAAGGCGGGTATGCCGACCTGAAAGGCGGGCACGCCCGCCCGGTTAGGGTGGGCATGCCGCCCAGCGTGGGCAGACATGCCCGCCCAGGAAGGGCGGGCACGCCCGCCCAGCGTGGGCGCACATGCCCGCCCAGCCCAGGGTGGGCACGCCCGCCCAGCCCAGGCAGGCATGAAAAAAAAAACAAAAAAAAAAGAAGAAGAAAAGAAAAAAAGAAAATAGAAATAAAAGTAGAAAATAACTTTTTTTTCTTTCCTTTTCTCTTTCGAAAAAAAAAACAAAAAAAAGAGAAACAAAGTGTGTACTTTTTAATCCTTTTCTGCTCAAACTAATGCATGCATACTGTCAGTATTAATCAAATACAGGTACAAATAAGTTGAGTATAGAAATACAGGCCAAGATTCAATACAGTAAAAAAAAAAGAGGGAAAGAAAGTAAAGGAAAGCAAAGAAGTCTAGCAGCTATCATCGGCGAGACCCCCTCCTCCTCTGGTCGTCAAAAGCCTGCAGTGTCCAAGCTGAAGTTAGTTCCTCCTGCATTCCAAGGATTAGCTCCATCATCTGACGGATCAAGCCGTCAGGAACCTGGAAATCACACAAAAATACAAAGTCAATATACAAATCTCTTATGAATCCTTTTTTTATGAGGATTTACCAGTCATTACCTCATTAATGTCATCAGGAGGAAGAGCCAGGTGATTCACACGGTCCAGGGATACCTCCCTAAGAGACGAAGTACCCTCAGGAGTGTAATAGGAAATGCTGTATGGAAGGTGCAAATTGGCCAAGCCGGATGGACAGGCCTGGTAGCCTCTGAAATAGCCTGGGGAATCCTGAAGGCACCAACCGAATGACTAGGGCCAGCTCGAGACGGACCCTCCACCGGAGTAGAAGAAGAAGGCTGGGTCACAGGCCTCCTCCTTGGAGTCCTGGCCGAAGAACTGGAAGCCGAGAGGAACGGGTGCCAAGCGGCTGGGAAGGAGTCGACCTCGGGAGACTGTCGAACCTGGAGCCGATGGGCCGCATCAGAAACACCTGGCAGAATTCGTCATAATCTCCACCCCGGATCAATTCCATGTACGGGATACCTCAGTATGGACATCTGTAAGAACCATCTGTTTGCCCGCTCGCATGTCCTCAGGGGGAGGAAGAGGAACGGAGCGGCAGCCCCTAACCTGGAAGTCCACTCGCTCACCCAGGTAGTAACGTCTCAGAACAGGATGTGATAAGACAAACCGCCGCCGAGACAGAGCCTCTGATCGCCTGAAATGGGGATCCGCCTCAATCCAATGTTGGAGTCGGATGCCCATCGCCCCTACTTCAACCTATGTAAGAGACAAATGTGTTAATAAATCTTTTTTATTTTTTCACATAACCAAGAGAAATTAGGAATGCACTCGCCTGCCCTATGGTACAAGTATCGAAGAAGCTCCGCAGATCTCCAAAGACTTCCGGTGTAGAATAGGCTGTGGTTAGCTCGGTACCATCTCCAAGCTAAAGGTACCAACCCTAGCCCAAGATCAGTGCGGGCCAGCTCAGGGCGGATATAGGGAAAATACTCAAAGGCCCAAGTCTGCACAAGGAAGGAAAGGATTAATTAAAAATAAAGGGGGGCACATAATGAGGATATGTTCTTTACATTACCTCCCAGAAATAGTAGGTCCCACTGAGCCTACAGTGGCCTCGACCAGATCGCACATATCATCGTACATGCGGCTCAGAATAGCACCGGCCCAGTCATACTCAGTGAGGTGGGCCAAGTCTCCAAACTCCTCAGTATAGAGGATTAAACTTCTCTTTTCTGTTAGACCAGAAAGACGAAGCAACAGCAGCAGCAGAGTGAAT